>NC_028648.1:20667063-20689643 GCF_001406875.1 Solanum pennellii | reverse complement strand
CCTGAACTCTGCCCTCTGGAGTAAGAACCTCTAAACTCACCTCCCTTACGGAGCTTCTTAGATGTCGACGCCATGTTGAAGTCGTCTGGCTTAACCCCCTCCACTTCTATCACAAAATCAACCACTTCCTGAAAGGATTTTGCTGCAGCAGCTACCTGTAAGTCTGGGATCCGCAAATCTGACCTCAATCCCTTCACAAAACGGCGAATCCGCTCTTGTGGACTGAAACAAAGCTGAGTGGCATACCTAGATAGTGCATGAAATTTAGCCTCATAAGCAGCAACAGACATCCTTCCTTGCTCTAGGCTCAGGAATTCATCTTTCCTCCTATCCCTCAAAGTCCGGGGTATATACTTCTCCAAAAATAAGCTAGAGAATGATGCCCAAGTCATAGGTGGTGCCTGTGCTGGTTGACACTCAACATACGACCGCCACCATCTTTTGGCATCCCCCTAAAACTGATAGGTCACAAACTCCACACTGAATCGTTCTACTGTGTCCATTTTATGTAGCAGGTCATGACAATCAACAAGAAAATCATAGGCATCTTCAGATTCAGCACCCTTGAATACTGGAGGTTTTAACTTTAAGAATTTCGTGAAAAGTTCATGCTGATCACTTGTCATTATGGACCCTGTAGTCAATCGAGGAAACGTGCCTACTTCCAATGAGGCATACATGCGGGGAGCCACAGCGGCTGCATGTTGTACCCCCTGAACCTGAGGTGCTGGTGCAGAAAACACTGGAGGTGTCTGGCCCTGATCAGATAACCCGCTAAGATAGGTGAGAACCTGGTTAATCATCTCTGGGGTAGGCTGGGGTGGTAATTCCTCATCTTGAACCTGCTCATTTTCCCCTTCTTCACCCTCTCTCACTACTACATCAGTCGGTGGAGGAGTCACTGCCCTATTACTAGTTGGACCAGGTGTTTGTCCTCTACCTCTAGAGGGCGTCCTCCTGCGACCTCTACCACGGCCTCTTGCCACTGCTCCTCCTCGAGCTACGGTCCCAATGGTTGGCTCAGATGCACCCTGTCCTGCCGGTGCTGGTGTTGACACAGTTGTTGCTCTAGTTCTAACCATCTGCGAGATAGAGTGAGGATGTCAGATACCAATTTGTATCACCTTGATACCAATTGGACCCAAGTAATAGCACGAAAGAAAGAAAGAATGGAGTTTTCCTAAAGTCCTATAGCCTCTCAAAGAAAAGTAAGGGCGTCCCCCTACCGTTCCTCAAGACTCTACTAGACTCGTTCTTGTGCGATGAGACCAACAAACCTAAAGCTCTGATACCAAGTTTGTCACGACCCAAAGCGAGCCGCGAGTGGCACCCACACTTATCTTACTAGGTGAGCGAACCAACATCTAAACCCCAACGTTTACCAGTTTATACATTTTGAATAGTAAATAAAATGCGGAAGATCCAAAACTCATTAACGATATCAATTAAATAATTTCTAAAATATAATACGTATCATCCCCAAAATCTGGAAGTCATCACATCAAGAACATCTATCCTCAAATTACTAAGTCTAAGAGTATTTAAGAACTAAAATAATTAGAAAGATTGTCCATGTCGAACTTCAAAGACATCAAGACGTGAAGAAGAGAATCCAGCCCGAGCTAGGAATAATAGCTCACCCTGAAATCTGATGTGCTGAAGACTGGCTAGAGTTGCTGGCGAGTCGAAGTCACTGGTGCACTTGCTGCACTCCACAAAAAAACAAGAAGAGAAATAAAAGTAGGGGTCAGTACAAGGAACAAGTACTGAGTAGGTATCATCGGCCAACTCAAAATAGAAAGCAATATATATACGGAATAATAATGTATAATCAACCACAATACTTAACAGGTGACAGTCAACAAGTACAAAAACCATTGGCAACAACACCAAGCGCATCTATGAGGACTCAAGCCTCCACACCATACTCATTTGGGAACTAGGTTCTTTGAGTTCGAGTATATTAAGTTAATTCAAGATTACTTCTCTTTATTATTATCGTGTCGGAACGTGACACTCCGATCCATTATTCCTACGTGTCGGAACGTGACACTCCGATCCACCAATACTACGTGTTGGAATGTGACACTCCGATCCACTAATACTACGTGTCGGAACGTTACACTCCGATCCATTATCTCATTATTTCAGTTCATCAAGATTTCTTTATGTTAAGCGTCATCTTAATAGAGAGGATTTAATCTTTAAAGGTTCAACAATCTCATCATTCTAACCACCGCAATATTACGATCACAACATACAAACACCCAATCAAGTATATAGAAGACTTTACTATACCACCCAATACATATCAATCACTATTTAGAGTTTATCTATCACATAGACATAAACCATAACCTACCTCCACCGAAGAATTGTGATCAAGCAAGCTATCTCCCCAATGCCTTTTGCTTTCCTCTTCGTTCTTCCTTTCTCACTCGTTCTCCCTCTCGGTCTTTTTCTTTTTCTTCTCTAGATTCTTTTCTTTTACCCTAATTATCATATAATTCATTATGATAAGAGTAACCCATTAATTGTTTCAAGGTTATCTCCTTTAACCCTCCAAGTAAATAAATTATTAAACTTACCCCACTAATTTCAAAAAGTTTGTCACGAATAGTCCAAAACACCCCTTTAAAACTTTTAGCAGAAATCCGACCATGTTGGGGTTACGCAACCTGTGACGGCCCGTCGTATCTGCGATGGTCCGTCATGCAGGTCCGTCACAAAGTTCAGAGAGTCAAATTCAGTAAAGAAGTTTGTGAAGGTCCGTTGTGCCTACGACGGTCAGTCCTGCAGTTCCGTCGCGAAGTTCAGAGAGTCGATTTTCAGTACCCAGATATCAGAGTTTAAGTGTTTTGGACCGAAGGCCCTCGACGGTCCGTCGTGCCTATGACGGTTCGTCCTACTTGTCGTCGAGGGTAATGAGAAAAGTAGCAGAAGAAAATTCACAATTATGGGACGATGGAATCCATCACGGGCCGTCCTGACCATGACGGTCCGTCGCGTGTTCCGTCGACCCAGTCAGTTTTTATCAAAATAATCTTACTGCTCGTATCGACTAAACAGGTCGTTACACCCTAGTACTTCCACACCGTGAAAGTCCGTTAGATACCTCACTAGAACACATCATACCTGTCCATAATATCGTACCCAAATAGCCCACATAATCCTACCCATTGAATAATTGCAAAATATTCGAATATGTTCTCTCTCTAAACCAAACAATTTGTTTTACTTCTTAGATCAAATCAATAACAAAAATAACACACTTCCTAACTCTAACCAAGTAAGCATTGATGACTTTCTCTTATATACCCTCACTTGATGAAGTCATAGTAGTGTTTTTATTAAACGACACTCGACATGAGACTACCACCATATTTTGCGATCGAGAAAATATATCGACTTCTAAGGACATTTTTTTCTTCTGTTGTTGCTATTTCAACTTCAAATACTCTAGTAGTACCCATAGTTGAAATAGGGTGAAGAAGTTCAGATACCAATTTGTATCACCTAGATACCAATTGGATTCAAGTAGTAGCATGAAAGAAAGAAAGAAATGAGTTTTCCTAAAGTCCTATAGCTTCTCGAATAAAAGTATAGGCGTCCCCTTACCATTCCGCAAGACTCTACTAGACTTTTCCTTGTGTGATGACATCAACGAACCTAATGCTCTGATACCAAGTTTGTCACGACCCAAAACGAGTCGTGAGTGGCACCCACAGTTAACCTCCTAAGTGGGCGAACCAACCAATTTAACATAACTTACAAAATACAAAGATAACATGGAAACTCAAAATCTTACTAAATATCATTTCCCAAAACCTGAAAGTCATCACATCAAGGACATCTAATCTCCAATACTAAGTCTAAGAAAATCAAATACACCAAAAGAATAAAAATGGTAGGTGTCCGAAAGTATAGGACATCATGTCATGACCGAAAGAATCCAACACGAGATTGAATGAATAGCTCACCCTGGAACTTGATATGCGGGAGGCTGGCTAGAGCTGAGGAAAATCTGAAGTCATAGGTACACTCGCTGCATTTCATAAAAGGAAAACAAAGAAAAACACAAGTAGGACTCAATAAAGGGGACACATGTACTGAGTAGGTATCACCGGCCAACCCAAAATAGGAACTAATATACAATAAATAATAGTATAAACTCAACTATAGCACTTAACAGGTGATAAAAAAACAAACAACATGAACATGTGTCA
The DNA here is from genome assembly GCF_001406875.1 of Solanum pennellii. Taxonomy (NCBI): domain Eukaryota; kingdom Viridiplantae; phylum Streptophyta; class Magnoliopsida; order Solanales; family Solanaceae; genus Solanum; species Solanum pennellii. The sequence goes on along the minus strand of NC_028648.1, from coordinate 20,685,417 downwards.
ACAACATTAAAGTAAGCTCGTAATAAGTCAATGATATTAATATCACACATGAGGACTCATGCCTCCAAACCAGACCATTTTGAGAGTTGAGTTTTTTGAGATTGAGTACTTTCCATTAATTCAACATGTTTTTCCTTTAATATTACCGTGTCAGAACGTGACTGTCCAATCCAAGAATAATGTGTCGGAACGTGACACTCCGATCCAAGAATATTGTATCGGAACGTGACACTCCGATCGAAAAATACCGTGTCGGAATGTGACACTCTGATCCAAGAATCATTAATTTATCATTTAATATCACCACTCTTCCATTCGTTAATAATATTTCATTGAGCCTTCTTTATTCAAGGCATCACTTCAATAGAGATGGTTTAAGATTATACATTCCACGGTCTCGGGATTTCAGACCAATCACAAAAAAGACACATGACCAAGCTACACTGTCACACAATCAAGTACATAGAAAACTTCACAATATCATTCAATGCATATAAGTCACTATTAAGAGTTTACTATCAAATAGCATCAACCATAACCTACCTCCATTGAAGAACTGCAGTCAAGCAAGCTACTTCTCCAATACTTTTTCTTTCCTCAATGCCTCCTAACCTTTCCAGTCTATGCAATATGCATAATTTATAAGTTAACGCTTCTATAGGCACTTACATTACTCTATTAAGTATAGTCTAAACCCAATAGTCATCAAACGCAAATCTATATTCAAGTTTCTTATCTTGAGTTCAATTAATATGTAAAGCCTCCTATTTCCTATATTTAAGCCTAAGGTTAAGTCATTAATTTTCTGAATAACATAACTTTAATGGTATTCAAATAATATACTATTAATATATCAAGATTGAATCATAATAAAATAAGTATACGAAGAAGAACAAAATTAATTAAAACCTAAATAACTTGTCACGAAGTGGTACTAATTTAAATTGTAGAGATGATGATATATTATGTACATTTTCTTATTGTATTACCATATGGTAATCATTGTCAATATTACCTATTAATAGACATGAAAAATATTGACACCTAAATAAAATAATAATAATAATAATAATAATACGGCCGCAAAAGCAAGTGCAAATTGAATTTGCACTTCTGATTTCTATTCCCTCAACTTTGCAATACAATATAATTAATAATAATAATAAATTAATGATAATATGACATATATGCGTACAAACAAATGCAGTGATTGAGGCAATCAATGCTTACATGCTGTTCTTCGTTCTTCTTATTGTTTTTCTTCTCCCGTTGTGCGCCTCTCTTTTAATTTTCTTCTTTTCTATAATTTGTGTACTACCCTAATTATTAAAATACTAATTATAAAAATAGTAAAAGTTGTCCACCTTAAATTCTAATGTTATTTTTCTTAACCATCAACTCAATAAATTATTAAAAGTGCCCTATTAATTTTATCATTGTAGTTATGAATAGTTAAAAATATCTATTTAGAATCTATCAAAATGTATTTTATCAAATAGAAGCTCTAGTACTTTAAACGATCATAAGAGTCGTTACAATATAGAATTGAATATAGATATAGATAGATGTATTTTTCTATAAATTCATATAAAATATTATTATAGAGATGTAATAGTAATATTTTGATTTTATAAATTATTAATTTTCATCTGATAATATTGGCTTTTAAGTTAGAAGCCCAAAAACAATTTAATAGAAGAAATAAAAAGCCCATTTTCGCCTATTACAACAGCCCACTCTCCTTCCAAATAAACCTAATTTCATTAGATACTAGGCTCTAAGTTGAGCCGCTGTTGCTTTTTTACTTCTCTATTCAAATCACATGAAGGGTAAAAGTTCGCCAAATTTTATCAACTTGCAGATTCAAAGTGTTGAAGAACTTTGAAAAACATCAAAAATCCTGCCCAAATCTTATATTGTTTTCATCTATAAATACATATTTGTAAATTCGGCTTTATCCATGTTTTGGAGACCCTCGAAATATTTTATCTACACTCATTCATTTACTTTAGTTTTCAAGTTATAAGTGTCATTTTACTATCTGTGGAAAAGCTATAGAGTTGTTCAAGTCTCCTTTGAAGGTAATACCTCCTCCACCATTTACGTTTTATTTTGATTACAAGTTGTATGTGTTGATCCTATTTTCGTTTTGATTTCCTCGGCTTCATTCTTATTTTCTTCTCTATTATTACATTAGTACTTTTTATTGAAAGTTTGTTTGGTTTGAAGATGAGTTTTTCAGGCTTACTTCTTTTACGGTTTCAACCTCTAACTGATCCTCGTGTTATTCGTTTCATCTCCTTAAAAAATATGTGGATTCAGATTTGTAATTGTTCTAGCTCGACTTCCGTTTGTTCGTCTTTCTCTGATTTTCAGGCCTAATATGTCCTCAAGCATTAGCGAAATTCCTTTGACATTATATATTGATCGTCACATTCTTTAGCTCAATTTTATATCCATGAGTCTAGTTAAATATTTGTTATGCTTTGTTCGAAATAGTCTAAGATTGAATGAATGTGAAACTATGAATGTCCATCCATCGGTTTGGCTTTAATTTTTCTTCAATTAAGCATATTTTCCACTTTTCCTAGGAATACCATTTCTAAACTAAATAAATAATCTCTATATTTTTCCTCTCTTATCTCTTTGTATGCTGCATTAATAACTTTTTGTGTCCCTATTCGAAAGAACCCTCCTAGTTTATGAGGAGAGGATAAAGGTTTACTTTAATTCAACCTTTATTAGACCCCACTTGTGGAACTACACTGGTATATTGTTGGTGTAGGAATTTTTTCTAAGTGGATCTCTTACATTAGTATAAGCAGTCATTTATACTTGAATTAGGTTAAACTGTCTACATTACGTATTTTGAGATGCAAACCATCCCTGGACCTGCGAAAGTGGGATTCTTTGTGCATCAAACTGTCCTTTTTATAGTTTAACTTAAAACTTGTTCTGAATTTCAGGGTACCATGACATTTTTGAAGAACAGAAAGCTAGAGAGACAAAGCGAAATTTAATGTTGGTGGAAAAAATATTTTATATTTTGGCCACAACCTTAGTGGCTGCTAGAATGAATTAATCTTTATAGCCATGATTGATAAGAATTGGAACCTTCATTTTGATGATGCGATCATTAAACATATAATCGATAGAAAACCTGATTATTTTTGTTTCCTTTGGGACTTACTCAGAACAGGACAACTTTATATTCATCCGAAGACAGATAAAAAGCTCCATAATTGGGGTCATATAAAGCTCTCCTGTTCTAAGTAAGTTTAAAAGGACACCAAAACAATCGGGATTTAAATCGATTAAATGTTCAGTGATCTCTTCATAAGAATGCAGGTTGCAATTCTCATTAGACATGGCTTCAAAGAATGAACTCCTTCAAGCACTGACTAAGGTTGTGGCCGTAGTTTCAAACATTCTTCCACAACTATTGAGTTACTAAGGTTATGGCCATAGTTCCTAACCTTCTTCCACCAACATTGAGTTTCACTCTGTCACTATGGCTTTCCATTCTTCAAAAATGTAGTAGTACCGTGAAATTTAAAATTAGTACTAAGTTAAGACATAAAAAGGGTTGTTCGATTAACAAAGCATCCTACTTTAGCAGGTCCAGGAATGATCCGCACCTCTAGAGATGTAACGTAAATTGTTTAACCTAATACAAGCATTAGTGGCTGCTTATACTAATGTAAGAGATCCGCTAACCAAATAATTCCTACAACAACAATATACCTGTGTAATTATACAAGTGGTGTCTAATGAAGGTAGTGTGACGTAAACCTTACCCCCTACCACATAAGGATAGGTCATATGCTTCTAATCCTTAGAAGATTAATAACTTTATTGAAGGTCCTTCGTTTTATGCCTTAAAACATTTTTTTTTAGTGGAGATCATATCATGCTTCTATTATATATATATATATATATATTTCATTTGTGCTACTCATATTTATTTTAGTAACTTGTTCTCCTCTATTGAAATTCAATATTTTATTGTATTTATATTAATGTGCTTGGCAAATTTTCATATAGTTTTAACTTCATATAAAAAATAAAAGGTAAGATGTTATTATTTTTAGGATTAACCCTTTTTATTTTTGCTTTTTTTGGTTTTTTCTGGAACCAAAATATGTATAAAAATTAATTCTCTTTTGGTTCTTGGATGATTTTATTTTAAAACAAATGTTTTCTGTCATTATGTTTTGAACGTTTATGATGTTTAACTTTCTTTAACTTTTCAATTCTTAAAAGGGAAAATGATGGGGGGTTTTTTAGAAAGTAGAATTTTTTTTATATTTCAAATATAAAAAATTATTCTCTTTAGTTTCAAATGAAAGTTGAACCAATTTCTTTTAAATCACTTACCACATTAAGTTAAGCTTGTAAAGCGGATTTTCATAAACTAATATGATCTTAAAAGTAGTACCATTTTCTTATTAAAAAACTTTTTTTAGCACTCCCATGTGCAACTTTACTAAATACTGTCTATCTTTTGATATCAACTTCTATTTTTCTTAAAAATATTAACTTAATTCTGGTATTTCCTACAACATCTATCTTATTATTATGCAATTATATCATACATATTTCTATTATTGACTGGTTTTCCTTATAAAATTTTCTACTATTTTTTTAACTTTAAGACTTTAATTATCTAACTTAGCTTTGATTGGTGATCTTGTTTAAAAAATCTTAAAGTATGATTAACCTCTTCCCATTACGATAGTTAGAACCCTTACTAAGAATCACATAAGTTAAGTGAGCCTTTAAGTACTTAGGTGTCGTAATTAACCTTTTAAAATAATTAGGTGGTGACTCCTTAAGTTAATTATTTAGGAATCAACAATATGTTTTATATTATTTGAGGTGAGTTAAAATTGGGTACAACAAAGGTAAGAATATATTTATATGTAGATGTTATTTCGTATTTTTCATATTTTTCTTCTTAACCTGCCATAGTCTTTAATTAGAAAAGCTTTAATTTTTCACTACTATTATTCTATACGTTTCTAATTGTTAATAGATGAAAAAGTTGAGCGTCAATTATTAAATTATTGCTACTTGTAACCTCTTTTGATTTTCCTAACTACTAGTAATTATTTTTATTTGCTAAAATTTTTCAATGTTGGTGCCCTTCGGAATAACAAATGTGTGACGTTGTTTATTCATAATTATTTAGTTGTTATATTTGTAGAAAGTATTGTATTTTAAAAAATTTCCAGTTTCTACACATAATTGAAATTATTTTTAAAAATATAATGTGATTTTTCAATGATTTACCAGATATATTTTGATTTTCATCGTTGTAAAGATGAGAAAGTTATAATAAGATATGTAAATATAAAAACTCATCACGTTGTTTATTCTAAACATGATGACATGAATGACAAGTGTCTTAGAATGAGATAAATTCTCAGCAAAATTCGTTGTTGTAGCCACTGATGACATCCAATTTTCCGATTCTAAAATTTATATTGGATTGAGAACAGGTACATCAGATGTTTGTCAAGAGAAGGCCAATGAAGACTCTCCAGAAAATATTTCCAAGTACATGACTGTTTCTGTTGGCAAAGGTTGACCTCCATCGTCATTTTCATTAACATGGGGATGGTGTCATTGAAAAAGATGTATGTATTCAGGCGAGACAAGGGTTTTGGTTTTGCAAGATTCGTCGGTCATGCTGAAGAAACATTAGCTATTCAGTTGGGAAATGCATGTATCCTTTTTGGTGTTCGTTTAACAAGATTCGGCCAATTATCAACTGAATAGATCGAGCTACTTTAACATGATTATTGTATTTTAAAAAATCGAAGCTTTTGCCTCGCTGAATATAAACATATTCTTCAATTAGACCAGCCCAAAGTTCATGAAAATGAGGATGTAGGTCAACTGTTGCCAACAAATTATGTTGTCTACTAGGTATTAGTTTCTGTAGTGTCTTCATTTGAGTTCTCTTGGCCATCATCTGATATTCTAGTTGTGAGTTCAACAACACTTTTAGTGTATGTCATCATCACAAGATCCAGCACCTGATTTGCTAAGGATTTGTCCGCTTCTGAGACCCCTGTCATTCAAGTCATTAGGTTTAGACACAACAACATAATGGTTTCTTATTTTAATATACCTCATCATAAATTTCTAATCTTGACAGCGACGCAAAGTCCTTCGTCTTGTTACAGGAAAAGGGATTAATTGTTGACATTCAACAATTTGGAGGATATTATTGGCACATCTTCCCTATAAGAGTAATAGTCAATTGTAATTGTTTGTTAGTTATTAACTTCTTATAGGCTTAGTACTCCACGTTGATTATTAAGAGTATGCTAGTAATAAAAATCCTTTTGTATAGAAGTTGTTGGTAGTCCTCGCTTGTAATTAAAAAGTTTCTTTGCTCATTGTTAAATTATAATAGATTTCATCCTTTCACATCCCGAATCATTATGGTATCAGGGATCTTCTCAAGATACAACGAGTATCAATCAATTTGTTCATATGTTTACAAAAATTTCCCTGTTTATCTATCTTGCTGACTCCAAGAACTTTTGTCACTGTTTTTTATAAACCTAGTATCACGCCTCGAGCCTACACACTGGATGTGGACGACATCCAACGACCATTGCTGGTCTTGAGTGAGCCCTTGGTCTTACTTACTTAACTTAGCGAAAGACTTAACTCAAATAAAAAAGACTCACGATATAACTTAAAGAAATTATAAGTTGGCCAAACTGACACTTAATCTCAGAACAATACAATCTGAATACAAAAATAGGAGACTCAACATGACTATCTCACTGTCTATAAGCCTCTGCAATACTAAGATGGATGTAGGGACAGACCCCACAACATCCTATGAATGAAATACTAGAAAGAGAATAAAAGTGTCCTCCAAAATGAAAGGAGGCTCACCAGTGAATATGAATGCTCAACTAGATCAACGAGGCGTTTGAAGATGCTAATCCTTGTTACCTGTGTCTGCATCATAAGTCTATGCAGACCAACTAGCATCAGTACATTGAATGTACGAGTATGCGAGTTGGAATTCTAAACGACAACTTACAACTTTAAAAGAATAAGATGAACTTACCTTGGCTCTGCTCAACTCATGAATACTAAACTCAATGTAGATATATAAGACAATCAAGACACATGCGATACATATAAAGCATTGTAAAACAGTATAAATAACATAGATCGTTAAAGAAAATTCTATAAAAATCATCTTTAATTATATATGAAAGTCATATAGTTTTGTGGGAGATTCTCTAACCAAAAACCATCACTATGAGCCTAAGCAATAACGAATCATCTAAAAAGTTTTACTCTTCATCTATCCATGGTGGCTACATTGTTTATAGGTGCTTGAGTTAATATGAAATCACTTCCCCATATCGGTGTTTTAATACTGCTCCGAAATAGTTAGCCCATATGTTTTAAAAACAACTTCTTCTCTGGTTTGAGGTTATTCGCTCCAATTTATTTTGTAAAAGCTCTCTTGGAAATCATGATTTTCTCTTTACTAAAACTAGCCAAAGGATCTGTTGGAAGTCTAACTTCCTTTCTTTCTCAAAATGAGAAACCATTTGTAACTTTTAGGGAATAGTTAGTTCCCTTATAACTTTTGAGAAATGAACTAAACTCTTTACTGTTTGATTAACTTGAAACATAAATCTTAGGGAATATTATAACTTTGAAGAATTTTACTCAACTCATTACTATGTGCTCAATTTGTAGCTTGAGCATAAAAAAAAGTTAAGTTGTTTGTTTAAAGTTGATGAAAACTTTTAAGAATTTACTTTGACTTGCTTCTTAACTTTTAGAAAAGACTATTTACCTCTCTGACTTTGATCTTAAATTTCCTTCAATTGAGTTATGGATTGAAGGTTCATGATATCATCTTTATTGATGATTTCATGATGTTTACCTTAGAGTATTGGAATCAACTAAGAAAATATGGGTACATCACTTAGGAACTAGTACGAAAAGATGGGGGAAAGAACCGGTCTCCAGGCATCCTCGGCGCTCTGAGAGGCGTGGAGCGCCAAAGCCTGATGGAGAGAGGTTGTCCTGAGGGGCTCTATCTGGTGCAGCATGTCAGGGCTTCTCGGACAAAGCCTGTCCTAAGGGGTTTTGGCAGGCACGACGCCTTAGGGCCTTTCGGACGGGAGTTTCGTCTTTTGTCTGTTTTTCATTTCTAAATCTTCTAAACATCCATGGATATTTACCGAACCACTTAGGGTAACTAATAACTTCAATACCTAATATATTAGAATAAAAATAACCTAAAAAACGAATCAAATCAACTTAAAGTCATAAAATAACTCAACCAACAAGATTTCAATAATGTTCTTCAAGAACTTCACTTTTCATCATCCAATTTGCTCAAAAGTTCACTGAATTAAACAAGTTGGTGTGTGGGTAAACTAACCCTACACAGAAAGATCTCACATACCTTAGTAAGGATCACCCGCGACGAATTCCACTAAAGATCTGGGCATTCTTTATAATTTCTTGATTTTCCCCTTTTTATTGTTCTCTTTTCCCTTCTTTAAGCCCTAAATGTAAATAACCTTTCTATTCTGAGTCCCAACTTATTTTAACCTTAATTAAACCCTTAAAACGAATTAGGAAGTAGATGGGTTAAAAGAAAAGTTTACCCTTACTAAAATTCGGAATTGCACTTTCCTCACTACAACAACCCAACTTCTGAAATGTATATCTCCCTTATATGATATCTAAATCATGCAAACTCAGTGTCGTATCAAAGATCATTCCAAGGGCTTTCCAACCATATAAAGAAATTATTCTAACTAATCTTTAGCTAAAAGTCATGACCGTTTGAAAATGACCAAAACTCACTTCTTAAACTTAAGAACTTTTCCATATTTTTCCTATTATTTCCAGAAATGATAAATTTTTGTTTCTTAACTTATTTTTGGCTATTACGAGCTGCGGGATGTTACAGTATCTCCTCCTGGAAACATTCGTCCTCGAATAACACTATGCTAAGAATGGTAACATCAAGTTTAACCCTCAACAATCAAAAAACAAGGAACAATCATGCTTATTCATAGTTTATAAAGTACTAAGAAGAAAATTATTACCGTGATATGCATTATCTCCGGATTCAAAGAGATGTGGATATCTCTTCTTCATATCGTTTTCAGTTTCCGAAGTTTCTTCTTCGACAAATTGTTTCCTCTAAAGGACCTTGACTAACACAACCTCCTTTGTTCTCAAACTTGCGAACTTTGCGATCAATAATCTGAACCGGAATCTCTTCATAGGATAAGCTATCCTTAATCCCAACATTCTCAGTCGGTACAATCATTTAAGTATTCATCCATGCACTTCGTCAAAATGAAGATATGAAATACCAGATGAATTGCTGCTAACTCATGTTGTAGCTCTAACTCATAAGCTACATTACCAATTCTCTTGGATATTCTATAAGGTCCAATATACCGAGGACTAAGTTTCCCCTTCTTACAAAACCTCATAAGACCCTTCATGGGTGAAACTTTCAGATATACCCAGTCATCCACATCAAAGTCAAATGGACTTCTCCATACATCTATGTAGAAGTTTTGAGGACTCGGTGTTTTCCTCAATCTCTTTTCAACAATGTTAACTTTATCCATGGCTTAGTGTACTAGATATGGTCCTATCAACCCTTCTTCACAAACATCTAACCACCCAATATGAGATTTGCATCTTCTCCCATAAAGAACCTCATATGGAGACATTTGGGGTCTCTAATGGTAGCTATTGTTGTAAGCAAACTCAATGAGAGGTAGGTGATCATCCCAATTCCCCTTGAAATCTTTTCTAACAACTATCAGACAATTTAAATTTAACTATCTTCTGGGTCATCTTGGTCAAAGTAGATGAGATATTTGAAAACCTTTCAACAAATATTCTATAGTAGCCATCCAAACAAAGAAACTCCTTATTTATGTTGGAGACGTGGGTCCAGACCAAATATGAACCACTTCTATCTTTTGGGTATCAACTCTAATCCCATCAACAGAAACCATGTGGCCCAAGAATGCCAAAGACTTAACCAAAACTCACACTTGGAGAATTTGGAATATAACTCCATATCTTTCAAAGTCTGAAGAATTATCTTGAGGTAATTAGCATGCTCTTTTTTATTCCTTGAATAAATTATTATGTCATCAATGAAGATGATAACAAACATATCTAAATAAGGTTTGAAGACTCTATTAATGAGATCCATGAGTGGTGCAGGCACATTGGTCAATCCAAAGTACATTACCAAAAATTCATAATGCACATATTTGGTTCTAAAAGTTGTCTTTGTAATATCGCATTCTCTAACTTTCAATTGATGGTAGCCTGATATGAGATCAATTTTCGAGAACCATAAAGCACCCTGAAGCTAGTGGAAAAGATCATCTATCCTTGGTAGAGGATACACATTCTTGATGGTAAACTTATTCAATTTGATGTAGTCTATACACATCCTAAGGAAACAATCCTTTTTTTTCACTAACAAGACCGAAGCGCGCCAAGAAGAGACACTTGGTTGGTTAAAACCTTTATCTAATAGATGTATCAGCTATTCTTTCAACTCGTTTAACTCCGCGGGTTCCATTCTATATGGCGGAATAGAGATAGGACGAGTATCTAGTATGAAATTTATGTCGAAGTCTATTTTTCTCTAAGGAGGGACTCTGGGTAGATCATCAGGTAAGACTACTAGAAACTCTTTTAGTATTGGAACTGAGTGAAGGGAGGGTACGTCAACACTTGATTCATTAACTTGGGATAAGGGATAGATACATCTCTTTGAAACAAAATTGCTTGCCTTAAGTTACAAAATGAAACGCCCCTTAGGCACTCCTGAACTACTACTCCATCTATGACGGATTATTATGAATATGAAACCATACAACTCGAGTTCTACAATCTATTGATGCATAACACGCATGAAGTCAGTCCATACCTAGAAATAGACACTCACAAAAGAATCTTTCCGCAAGAATAGACACTCCTACAGGGCTAGAAACACAGAAAGGTTCACAAAGTTACTTAGGAAGAATCTCAATCTGATTTGCAACATAAGTACAAAATATAAACTTGATATTTGGTCTAACAAAGCATGCTCTTAGCGGCTAGTGATTGAATAGTGGCGATTTGCTCCTCCGCCGATGACGGAAGTAGTTTCTCTAGGTGCAGGCCATTCTGGTGGAGCAGCTGATGAAGATTGGCCTCCGTTGCCTGGATTTCCACAACCCTATTTATTCTTAGGACACTCTTTCTAAAGGTGATCTTCTTGGCCGTACTTAAAGTAACCTGACTGTCCATCACGACACTTACCAGCGTGGGTTCTACCACATCCACCACATCCAGGAGCCGAACTACCTTCTTGTTCCACACTATTTGTGCACTGGGTTGTTCTATCGTTGAAGTTCTATCAATTTTGGCCATTATACTCACCACTGTTCTAGGCGCAAGTGCACTAGAAGATGATGGTGCATGCCCCTTTTGTTTCTGAAATTGTGGGCGATTCAATCAACCTTTCTTCTGCCCAAACTCATTGTGAGTATTGGATTTATTATTCCTGTACTCCTCTCTATTCCTCAGCTTACCCTCTTCAACTTGTTGCACATAGACCATCAACTAGGATATGTCCATGTAACTGTGAGCATTGATGCTCTACTCTCTCTACTAGATGCATGACATAAACCAGCGACAAACAAACTCACTCGGTAACTCATATCCTTAACCATCTCAGTATAATAGCGAGATAGTTGGGTGAACTTCAACCTATTCTCATGAACACTTAAGGATTCCTGTTTCAGAGTAAAAAATATCCAGTACCTTTTCCTCCATTACTTATCGATGAATGAAATGCCCTAAGAAAGCCTCTTCGAAACAAGCCCAACTCTGATGTGGTGCACCCTTATCTCTGCCCTCCTTCAATTGTTCGAACAAAGTCCTAGTCACATCCTTCATTTGGTATGCTACTAGATCGACCCTCTTTACATGAATGACATGCATCACATTGAAAACATTCTTCAACTCGTCAACAAATTTCTCCGGATTCTAAATATTTCTCGAATCCAAAAAACATGGAGGATTCTCAAGAACTCAAAAATTCTCCAAGTGTCAGCCTTTTATTGTCGAGATCCTCTTTGTTGTATGACTTGGTTAGTCACTGCTTGGCTTAGCATCATGATAGCCTCGCAGAACTCAACATTGGTAACTTCCCCTTAAGGTTGCAATACAGGTGCATTGGGTAACTTTTGTTCCTGAGGTTCAACATTTCTCCTAGTTGGGCAACCTAGTTATACTCTTAATGGTGGAAAAGTTATCTGAAACACGTGCAAGAACGAGTTAGAGAGAGACCTTCAGATATAAAATCTAACGTACAAAAAGGGAATATGTAAGAAGTGAAAATTCCCAAAGTAGCCTCCTAATTACAGATGTGACACATTTCACACCGATGACTAAAACTCTACAGACATGACTTCATAGACTCCCTAGTACACTTGAACTCTGGCTTTGATACCATGTTTGTTACGCCCCGAGCCTACACCCTAGACATGGCCAGCAGGCCGGCACTAAATGACCATTGCTAGTCTTGAGCAAACCATTGGAACGACTTACTTAACTCAAAGGAAAAGCTAACTCAATTAAAACAATAAAATGATAAAACTTAAAGAAATAATAGTTTTACAAACCTAGCACTTAAGTCTCATAACAAAATAATCTGAATACAGAAATAAGCGACTCAAACTGGCTATCTTACTGTCAATGAATCCTCTATAATACAAACATGGAAGTTGGGACAGACCCCACAACATCCTATAAATGAAATACTAGAAAGCATATAAAAGTCTCCTTCAAAATGCAAGGATGCTTACAACTGACTACAAATGCTCAACTGGATTAACGAGACCCTTGAAGATGTTGATCCTTATTACCTGTCTACATCATAAGACGATGCAGACAAGTTTTCATCAATACATTAAATATACGAGTATGCTATTTGGAATGATTAATAACAACTCACAATTTTGAAAGAATAAGATTAACATACTTTGGCTCTGCTAAACTCTTGAATACTAAACTCAATGTCGATATATAAGGCAATCACAACACATGCGATATATTTAAAGATTTCTAACATAGAAAAATCAACTTAGTTCATTAGAAAAAAATACAATAAAAAACTCAACATTACTTATATATGAAAGAAGTAAAGTTCTGTGACAACCATCACTATCAGCCTATGCGATGATATAATCTCTTACCTCACATTACAAGAGGACCGTCCTATACCTTGCCGTCAATATAAAACCTAAATTACAAAGTTGATTTATCCTAAAAAGCATTAAGGAATCATCTAAAATATATGACCTTTCATCTATCCATGCAGGCTACATGTTTTTTTTATATGAATTCGTGTCACCATATCGGTAATCAAGACTACTCCCAAAATGCTCATCTAATATGTTTTAAAACCAACTTCTTCTCTTGTTTAAGGTAATTTTCTTAAACATAGCTTTTAAAAGATCTCTTGGAAATCATAGTTTCATGTTACCTAAAACTAGCCAAAGGCCCTGTTGGAAGTCTAGCTTCCTTTCTTGCTCAAAATGTGAAAACATTTGTATCTCTTAGGAATTAGTTCCCTTATAACTTTTGAGTAATGAACTCAACTTCTTTACTAATTGCTTAACTTGCAACTTAACTCTAAGAGAATATTTTGTTCCCTTAGAACTTTTTAGAATTTTACTCAACTCATTACTCAATGCTCAACTTGTAGATTTAGCCTCAAAATAAAGTTTAAATGTTTGTTTAATACTTTTTAAAACTTTTAAGAACTTAATTCGAGTTGCTTCATAACTATAACACTTGACTCTTAACTTTTTTGATTTGGATCTTAACTTTCCTTGAATTGAATTATGGATTCAAGTTTCATGATCTCATTTTTATGGATGATTTCATGATGTTTTGATGCACCTTAGATTGTTAGAATCAACTAAGAAATGTTGGTACATCAGTTAGGAACTAGTACAAAAATATGAGGATCAACAGGGTCTCCAGGTATTCTTCGCTCTCTATGAGGCGTGGAGCGCTAGATCCTGATGGACAAAGGCTCTGCCGAGGGGCTTTTGCAAGCGCGGTGCCCCAGGGCCTGTCAAACGGGAGTTTCGACTTTTCTTCTCTGTTTTTCATCCGTTAACCTATATATATACATGAATATTTATCCAATCACTTAGGGTCACTAATAACCTTAATATCCAATAGAATAGACACAAAAAAACAAACCGAAAACATGAATCAAATACACCTAAGGGACATAGCAACTTAAATAACTATATTTCAATAATGTTCTTCAAGAACTATATTTTTTGTCATTCAATTTAATAAAAATTCGCTGAATTAAAGAAGTTTTTGTGGGGGTGAACTATCCCAACACAAAAAGATCTCACATACCTTAATAGGAATCACCCCTAACGAATTCCACTCGAAGATCTTGGCGTTCTTATTGAACTGTTGACATTTTCTATCTTATTCTCTTTTCTATTCTCCAAGCTCTAAGCGTAAATAACCTTTATATTTTGAATCCTAACTCATTTTTACTCCAAATAAACCCTTTAAAAAATTAGGAAATAGATGGTTGAAAAGACAAGTTAACCCTTACTGAAATTCGGAACTGGACTTTCCTCAGTACAACAGCAAAACTTTCAAATTGTAAATCTCCCTCATACGATATCAAAATCATATAAACTTAGAAGCCTTAGAAAGATCATTACAAGAGCTTTCAAACCAGAAAAAGAACTGACTTTAACTCATTCTGAGCTAAATGTTATGGCCATTTGAAAATGACCAAAACTCACTTGTTAAACATAGGATATTTTCCTGATATTTCCGATTCTTTCACAAATAAGAAATATTAGTTTCTTATCTTATTATTCGCTATTACGAGCTACGAGATGTTACAACTACCCACCTAGTTCAATTTAAACCAGGCTCATGACTACCCATAAACTTACGTGTCCAAGCAATTGTTTTACTTAAATGGCTCAGGTTTAAACTCTCATGTTAGGCCACGACCATTACAGATATGTAGATTGAACTATGACCGCGCCTTATACGACTGTCCAAGACAACTCATTAGAGATACCCAACTCTAAGTACAATATATGGTTACGATAGGACCAGCTGATTAGGAATGCGTTGATGGTATCTGTAAACCAAACAATCACCTCTACAATCACAAACACTTCGAATTCCATGAAAGAGTAGGACGAACTACATAACTTGTATGCAAATAAATCTCATACATGGAATTTCGGTATTCACAACCCCTTATCAACAATTACAAAAACCTTTCGTGGTAGGACTGCATATCTACAATAGTTATAGAATGTTGCGGACAAACTTTCAACTACATGAGTTCCTATTCTATAGGATAAACTTAGAGTAAAAATAATCAGTGTCTTAGGACATGTGTATGATTCATTTTATTCTGCTATCCAAGCATGACATGCACCTATTTAATATGAATACCTGTATAAAAATCTTTTCAACAAAAAGATCTTTCAACATAAAGAGCCTCGACAAGAAACGTCGACCATAATTACTTCTATGGCGCAACGGACTTCCCCAAAAAATTGAACACCACGCAATGATAAGCAAGGTCAACCATTCTCTGAGCAAAGCTCTCGACAAAAACCTGCATCACCCACCCACACAAATTAGCGCACACGTAAACCTCCTCAGCGCATTATCCAGTTTGTTTGATATGTTGTTATATTGGGCATATTGTCAATGTATGTCGTTCTTTCTCTCATAACAACTTGGAAGCTAATGAAAACTATGCTTAAATTCCATGTATTGTTGATTATGGAGCGTCAAATCATGTGACCACTGTCTCACAACAACTTGATGGTTCTGATGACTACAGCAGGACTGAGAAAATCACCATGGGTAACGATAACAAAATTCATGTAACTCACGCTGGTTTTATTCAATTAGACGCTTCTAAATGAAATTCACCTTTCAAATACCTTTTGTGTCCAGATATTAAACGTAATCTTATATTTGTGTCTACAATTTTTCAAAAAATTCAGACATCCATGGAATTTTTTTGTCTTCTTTTCTTGTACAGGATTTGAGCACAGGGTCAGTGTTTGGATCACCCCTAGATGTAATCGGCGTTGTTTTCCTCAAAGAGGACTAATACTAGAATATTAGAATTCTTCATTACATTTCATAGAAAATGCAGAAAAATTAAAACTTTTTATGCACATTGAGGTATACATAGACCTCTCACTTACAAATCGTATATATATATAACAAGATCACTTAGACTCCTCACATAGGAAGCTTGCATAGGATTTTCGTTTAGACAATGAACATAACATATAGGACTTTATTCTAATATCTCATCTCACATTAAATCATATAAATCGAAGTACAATATTTGGGCATAGCCCATACATCACTACAACAAAATCCACATATAGTCTTATAGAATAATAGTCTTAAAATGAGAGAGAAGGAAAATAATGTCTTTAGACAATAAAAATATCAAGTAGCCAGATAGTGGCATTATCCTCAAATGGTAACGACCTACAAAATACTATGGGAATATCCAAGTAGTCTTTCAATCGTCCTTCTAACTTCAACGGCCCGAACCTATATTGTCATAGAAATATAAAGGGAATGGGCTAGTATATCCACTTGTACTAAGCATGGAAACATGTGCACATATAATGTTGGAAATCTTTCTTAAAGGGACATCTGTTAAAAGAATTTCAAGTTACTTTTAAAAGTCTTATGCACAACCAAGAACACATTTAAGACAATGATCATGTATCCCTTAACACAAGACCATATACAACAAATGATCAACATCATAAAATAGATTCAAGTTAACATGTATAGTAGAATATTAGAACCCCTAACCAAAGCACCTCCACCTTCATGTTATAACAACAAAGCATGTATTAGAGTTCATAACATTACAACATATGCAAGACCCTTACTCATAACCTTAGCTTACAAGTGCAATGACCAAGGGAAGCCCCATAATCCCAGTTAACTAAATAAACAAAACAAAGGATCACAAGTAATGTCTAACTTCATATAAATTAGCATCATGACTAATCATCATCATATTTAGCAATATAGACCAATAACATGTTCATAAGTGAAACTAATATCATATGAGTTCATCAACATGTAAACTCTATATATGCATATAATTACTTCATAAAAAAAGAAATATATCCTCGTAGGACTTCCCTCAAGGCCAACTAGTGCAATGTATACGTAGAGTCTCATACCCGTACCTATTGTAACGACCTGTTTAGTCGATTCGAGCCGCAAGATTATTTTGATAGAAACTGGCTGAGTCGACGGAACAGTCGACGGACCGTCATGGTCATGACGGACCGTCAGGGGGGTCATCGTTCCAAAACACTTAAACTCTGAAAATCTGGGTACTGGGATAAACTCTATGAACTTCACGACGGAACTGCAGTACGGGCCGTCGTAGCCACGACGGACTGTCACAGACCTTTGGGTCAAATTGAGTCTCTGAACTTTGTGACGGACGTGCAGGCGCAGGTACGACGGGCCGTCACGAGTGGCGTAACCTCGACTGAGTCTGATTTCTGCTGATAGTTTTTAAGGGGCGTTTTGGACTATTCATGCTTATAATTATAAAATTTATGGGTTAATGTTAATAATTTAATTACTTGGGCGTTAAAGGAGATAACCTAGAAATAAATAGTGGGTTACTTTTATCATCTTTTATACTTAATTATTTGATAATTAGGGTAAAAGAAAAAGGGTTTGAAGAAGAGAAAATTTTAAAAAGAAAAGAAGAGAGAACGAGCGAGAGAGAGAGAAGAACGAGGAGATTGCAAGGACATTGGAGAAGTAGATTGCTTGATCACGATTCTTCGGTGGAGGTAGGTTATGGTTTATGCTATGTGATAGTAAACTCTAAATAGTGAATGATATGTATTGGGTGATATTGTAAAGTCTTCTATATTCTTAATTGTGTGGTTGCATGATGTGATTTTGTAATTGTGATGGATTATGATGATGATACTGTGGAATCTTAAAAACCTTAAATTCACTCTATTAATGATGATGCCTTGGTATAAAGGAAGGCTTGATGTACTAAAAGAATGAGGTTAATGGATCGGGTGTAACGAACCGACACGTAGTATTAGGGGATCGGGTATCACGAACCGACACGTAGTATTAGGGGATCAGAGTGTCACGTTCCGACACAAGAGGAATAAAGAGAATGAATCTTGAATTATGATGATATACTCAATTTAAAGAACCTAA
>NC_028648.1:20661708-20666872 GCF_001406875.1 Solanum pennellii | reverse complement strand
GGAGTGCAGCAAGTGCACCAGTGACTTCGTCTCGTCCGCAACTCTAGCCAGTCTTCAGTACGTCAGATTTCAGGGTAAGTTATTGTTCCTAGCTCGGACTGGATTCTCTCATTCACGTCTTGATGTCCTTAAAGCTCGGACATGGACTACCGTTTTATTCTTTATTTTAGTTTTTAAATATTCTTAGAGTTAGTAATTTGAGGATAGATGTTTTTGATGTGATGACTTCCAGATTTTGGGGATAATAGTTGATAAATTTTAGAATGTTTATTTATTGGTTTTATTAATAATATTTTGAGTCTTCCGCATTATGTTAGGGTTTAGATTTGTTGGTTCGCTCACATAGTAGGATAAGTGTGGGTGCCACTCGCGGCTCGTTTTGGGTCGTGACAAACTTGGTATCAGAGCATTAGGTTCGTTGGTCTCCTCACACAAGAACGAGTCTAGTAGAGTCTTGAGGAACGGTAGGGGGACGTCTTTACTTTTCTTTGAGAGGCAATAGGACTTCAGGAAAATTCCATTCTTTCTTTCTTTCGTGCTATTACTTGGTTCCAATTGGTATCTAGGTGATACAAATTGGTATCTGACATCCTCACTCTATTTCGCAGATGGTCAGAACTAGAGCAACGACTGTGTCAACACCAGCACCGGCAGGACAAGGTGCGTCTGAGCCAGCCACTGGGGCTGTAGCTAGAAGAGGAGCAGTGGCAAGAGGCCGTGGTAGAGGTCGCGGGAGGATGTCCTCTAGAGGTAGAGGACAAGCACCTGGTCCAACTAGTACTAGGGCAGTGACTCCTCCACCGACCGATGAGGTAGTAAGAGAGGGTGAGGAAGGGGAAAATGAGCAAGTGCAAGATGAGGAATTACCACCCCAACCGACCCCAGAGATAATTAACCAGGTTCTTGCTTATCTTAGCGGGTTATCTGATCAGGGCCAGACACCTCCAGTGTTTTCTGCACCAGCACCTCAGGTTCCGGGTGTACAACATGCAGCCGGTGTGGCTCCCCGCATGGATGCCTCATTGGAAATAGGCACGTTTCCTCGATTGACTACAAGATCCATAATGACAAGTGATCAGCATGAACTTTTCACTAAATTCTTAAAGTTAAAACCCCCAGTATTCAAGGGTGCCGAATCTGAAGATGCCTATGATTTTCTGGTTGATTGTCATGAGTTGCTGCATAAGATGGACATAGTAGAACGATTCGGGGTAGAGTTTGTGACCTACCAGTTTCAGGGGGATGCCAAAAGGTGGTGGCGGTCGCATGTTGAGTGTCAACCAGCACAGACACCACCTATGAATTGGGCATCATTCTCTAGCTTATTCATGGAGAAGTATATACCCTGAACTTTGAGGGATAGGAGGAGAGACGAATTCCTGAGCCTAGAGCAAGGAAGGATGTCTGTTGCTGCGTATGAGGCTAGATTTCGTGCACTATCTAGGTATGCCACTCAGTTTTGTTTCAGTCCACAAGAGCGGATTCGCCGTTTCGTGAAGGGATTGAGGTCAGATTTGCGGATCCCAGCCTTACAGGTAGCTGCTGCAGCCAAATCCCTTCAGGAAGTGGTTGATTTTGTGATAGAAGTAGAGGGGGTGAAGCCAGACGACTTCACCATGGCGTCTACATCTAAAAAGTTCCGTAAGGGAGGTGAGTTTAGAGGTTCTTACTCCAGAGGGCAGAGTTCAGGAGGTTACCAAAACCGCCCTATTCAGTCTTCCCTGCAGGCTGTAGGTGAGGGTCCACCACAGACCGGACAACAATTCTCTGAGTTTGGAGGTTATCCCCAGTCTCCGTCGTTCTCACAGAGACCTATGCTTGACTCCAGAGAGTGTTATGGATGTGGAGAGACTGGACATATTAGGAGGTTTTGTCCAAAACCGAGTTACAGACCCCCAATAGTTAGAGGTAGAGGTGGTCATGGGAGAGGCCGCCATTCTGGAGGACGCTGTGGCCAAGGTAATGGTGGTCACCCAATCAATCGGGGTGGCGGGCAAGCTGGAACTGCTGCGGCGCAACATGATAGGGGCAATGGACAGACAGGTGATAGGGCCCATTGTTATGCTTTCCCCGGGAGGTCTGAAGCAGAGACATCTGATGCTGTTATCACAGGTAATCTTTTGGTCTGTGATTGCATGGCTTCTGTATTATTTGATCATGGATCCACATTTTCATATGTATTTTCCTCCTTTGCTACTGGTCTTGATTTACATTGTGAATTGCTTGACATGCCTATTAGTGTCTCTACTCCTGTGGGTGAGTCTGTGATAGTTGAGAAGGTGTATAGGTCTTGCCTTGTGACTTTTGTAGGAAGCAATACCTATGTAGACTTGATTATCCTAGAAATGGTTGATTTTGATGTAATTCTGGGTATGACTTGGCTTTCCCCAAATTTTGCAATCTTAGATTGTAGTGCAAAAACTGTGACATTGGCCAAGCCTGGGACAGATCCGCTAGTGTGGGAGGGTGACTACATTGCCACCCCAATCCGTATTATCTGTTTTCTTTGCGCTAAGAGGATGGTTAGAAAAGGTTGTTTAGCCTTCGTGGCATATCTCAGGGATGATACTTCCAAGGTACCTTCGATTGAATCTGTTTCGATAGTCTGCGAGTTTCTGGATGTGTTTCCTGCAGACCTTCCTGGTATGCCACCGGATAGGGATATCGATTTCTCTATTGATCTGGAGCCGGGTACTCGCCCCATTTCCATCCCCCCTTATAGAATGGCTCGAGCTGAGTGAAGGGAGTTAAAGGCCCAACTTCAGGAGTTGTTAAGTAAAGGTTTCATTAGACCAAGTGCATCCCCTTGGGGCGCTCCTGTTTTATTTGTGAAAAAGAAGGATGGAAGCCTTCGGATGTGCATAGACTACAGGCAACTGAATAAGGTAACTATTAAGAACAAGTACCCTATTCCTCGAATTGATGATCTGTTCGATCAGTTACAAGGTGCTTGTGTCTTCTCTAAAATTGATCTGAGATCCGGTTATCATCAATTGAAAATACGGGCAGCAGATGTGCCGAAGACTGCCTTTCGAACCAGGTATGGGCATTACAAATTCTTAGTAATGTCTTTTGGACTTACGAATGCCCCTGCTGCTTTCATGAGTCTGATGAACGGGATTTTTAAGCCATATCTGGATGTCTTTTTCATTGAATTCATTGATGATATACTAATATACTCAAAGAGCAGGAAAGAACATGAGGAGCATTTGAGAATTGTATTGGAGTTGTTGAGGGAGAAAAGGCTTTATGCCAAATTCTCCAAGTGTGAGTTTTGGTTAGATTCAGTGATCTTCTTGGGGCACGTGGTTTCTAAGGATGGAGTGATGGTGGATCCTTCTAAGATTGAAGCAGTGAAGAGTTGGGTAAGACCTAAAAGCATTACAGAGGTAAGAAGCTTTGTTGGTTTAGCTAGCTACTACCGTCGATTTGTCAAGGGGTTTTCTTCTATTGCTTCGCAGCGAACAAATTTGACTAAGCAGAATGTTCCCTTTGTATGGTCGGATGAATGTGAAGAAAGTTTTCAGAAACTCAAGACTTTGTTGACTACTGCACCAATTCTTACCCTGCCAGTTGAAGGTAAGAATTTCATCGTCTATTGTGATGCATCTTATTCTGGTTTGGGTGCAGTGCTAATGCAGGAAAGAAGTGTAATTGCTTATGCTTCGAGACAATTAAAAGTGCATGAACGTAACTATCCGACTCATGATTTGGAGTTGGCTGCAGTAGTATTTGCATTAAAGCAATGGAGACATTACCTATATGGGGTCAAGTGTGAAGTCTATACAGATCATCGTAGTTTACAGTATGTCTTTACTCAGAAAGATTTGAATTTGAGGCAGAGGAGGTGGATGGAACTACTGAAGGACTATGATATCACTATTTTGTATAACCCAGGAAAAGCTAATGTTGTGGCAGATGCTTTAAGTAGAAAAGCAGGGAGCATGGGTAGTTTAGCCCACTTACAGGTTTCTAGACGTCCATTGGCTAGAGAGGTTCAAACTCTGGCTAATGACTTTATGAGGCTGGAAGTACTAGAGAAAGGAGGACTTTTGGCCTGTGTGGAGGCAAGATCCTCTTTTCTTGACAAAATTAAGGAGAAGCCGTTTACTGATGAGAAGCTGAGCCGAATTCGAGATATGGTATTGCGAGGAAAGGCTAAAGAGGCAATAATTGATGAGGAAGGCGTTTTGAGAATTAAGGGAAGGGTATGTGTGCCCCGTGTTGATGATTTGGTTCACACTATTCTTACAGAGGCTCATAGTTCAAGGTACTCTATACATCCTGGTGCAACCAAAATGTATCGCGACCTAAAGCAACATTTTTGGTGGAGCAGAATGAAGCGCGACATTGTTGATTTTGTTGCCCAATGCCCAAATTGTCAACAGGTGAAGTATGAACACCAGAGGCCTGGAGGGACACTTCAGAGAATGCCCATTCCTGAATGGAAGTGGGAAAGGATTGCAATGGATTTCGTGGTTGGTCTTCCAAAGACATTGCGTAAGTTTGATTCTATTTGGGTAATTGTTGACAGGTTAACTAAGTCTGCTCACTTCATTCCGGTCAAGATGACTTACAATGCAGAGAAGTTAGCCAAACTCTATATCTCGGAAATTGTTCGATTGCATGGAGTTCCACTCTCCATCATATCAGATAGAGGTACGCAGTTTACTTCTAAGTTTTGGAGAACATTACATGCTGAATTAGGTACTAGGCTGGATCTTAGTACTGCATTTCACCCTCAGACCGATGGACAGTCTGAGCGAACGATTCAGGTGTTGGAGGATATGCTTCGTGCATGTGTGATAGAATTTGGTGGTCATTGGGATAAATTCTTACCCTTAGCAGAGTTCTCATACAACAATAGCTATCACTCAAGTATTGATATGGCTCCATTTGAGGCACTGTATGGGAGGAGATGTAGGTCTCCCATTGGTTGGTTTGATGTATTTGAGGTAAGACCTTGGGGTACTGATCTTTTGAGGGAGTCGTTAGATAAGGTAAAATTCATCCAGGATAAGCTTCTAGCAGCTCACAGCAGACAAAAGGAATATGCAGATCGAAAGGTTAGGGACTTGAATTTTATGGAGGGTGAACAAGTCTTGCTGAAGGTTTCACCCATGAAAGGGGTGATGCGGTTTGGTAAGCGAGGTAAACTTAGTCC
>NC_028648.1:20659601-20660691 GCF_001406875.1 Solanum pennellii | reverse complement strand
GAGGACTTTTGGCCTGTGTGGAGGCAAGATCCTCTTTTCTTGACAAGATTAAGGAGAAGCAGTTTACTGATGAGAAGCTGAGCCGAATTCGAGATATGGTATTGCGAGGAGAGGCTAAAGAGGCAATAATTGATGAAGAAGGTGTTTTGAGGATTAAGGGAAGGGTATGTGTGCCCCGTGTTGATGATTTGATTCACACTATTCTTACAGAGGCTCATAGTTCAAGGTACTCTATACATCCTGGTGCAACCAAAATGTATCGCGACCTAAAGCAACATTTCTGGTGGAGTAGAATGAAGCGCGACATTGCTGATTTTGGTGCCAAATGCCGAATTGTCAGCAAGTAAAGTATGAACACTAGAGGAATATGCAGATCGAAAGGTCAGGGACTTGAATTTTATGGAGGGTGAACAAGTCTTGCTGAAGGTTTCACCCATGAAAGGGGTGATGCGGTTTGGTAAGCGAGGTAAACTTAGTCCAAGGTATATTGGGCCATTTGAAGTCTTGAAGCGTGTGGGGGAGGTGGCTTATGAATTGGCGTTGCCTCCAGGACTCTCAGGAGTGCACCCGGTATTTCATTTGTCTATGCTGAAAAGGTACCATGGAGATGGAAACTACATTATTCGTTGGGAAGAATCGGCCAGTTGAAGAGTCCACTTGGGAGAATGAGGCTGATATGCAAGAAAGATATCCACATATTTTTACAGACTCAGGTATTCTTTCTCTCCCTTGTTTTTCTATCCGTGATCGTTCGTGGACGAACGATGGGTAAATTGGTATCTATTGTAACGACCTGTTTAGTCGATTCGAGCAGCAAGATTATTTTGATAGAAACTGGCTGAGTTGACGGAACAGTCGACGGACCGTCATGGTCATGAAGGACCGTCGGGGGGGTCATCGTTCCAAAACACTTAAACTCTGAAAATCTGGGTACTGGGATCAACTCTCTGAACTTCACGACGGAACTGCAGTACGGACCGTCGTAGCCACGATGGACCGTCACAGACCTTTGGGTTAAATTGAGTCTCTGAACTTTGTGACGGACGTGCAGGACGGACCGTCGCAGGTACGACGGGCCGTCACGAGTGGC
>NC_028648.1:20640533-20658926 GCF_001406875.1 Solanum pennellii | reverse complement strand
ATATACTCAATTTAAAGAACCTAATTCCCAAACGAGTATGGTGTGGAGGCTTGAGCCCTCATAGATGTGCTTGGTGTTGTTGTCAAAGGGTTTTGTACTTGTTGTTATCACATGTTGAGTGTCGTAGTTGATTTTATATTATTACTTGATATATATTGCTTTCTATTCTAAGTTGGACGATGATACCTACTCAGTACTTGTACTGACCCCTACTTTTATGTTCTTCTTGTTGTTTTATGGAGTGCAGCAAGTGCACCAGTGACTTCGTCTCGTCCGCAACTCTAGCTAGTCTTCAGCACGTCAGATTTCAAGGTGAGCTATTGTTCCTAGCTCGGACTGGATTCTCTCATTCACGTCTTGATTTCCTTAAAGCTCGGACATGGACTACCGTTTTATTCTTTATTTTAGTTCTTAAATATTCTTAGACTTAGTAATTTGAGGATAGATGTTCTTGATGTGATGACTTCCAGATTTTGGGGATAATAGTTGATAAATTTTAGAATGTTTATTTATTGGTTTTATTAATAATATTTTGAGTCTTCCGCATTATGTTGGAGTTCAGATTTGTTGGTTCGCTCACATAGTAGGATAAGTGTGGGTGCCACTCGCGGCTCGTTTTGGGTCGTGACATAGACTAAGTCAAACCCCTCAAGTCAACCTAGTTAGTGTTCACTTTATTACTTCATTTTATTTTCTGGAAGAATTTCCATAACAAACATAGACCACATGAGCTAAATGTAGAATCCGATGTCATGAAATGCTACACCGAAAGAAGGTGGACTACTTGCAAAGGTAGTACCAAAACATGAACATAACATTCTAGGTGGATCTACTAGCTAGTATGCCTATGGGGGCAACATAGTTCAAGAACTAGGAGACATGCTTTGTACCCTCTTTATGCACCATGGCATTGTAATCTCTACCTCATGAGAACCATCGTGAACCTACTTTCCCACATTGGGTAGGGACACTATCTCATAACTAGTTTACTCGGTGCTAAGCTAAAGTCCCTTTTCGAAATGTCTTTAAGACTTTATAATTCATCATAGCTTAGTATAGGTCATCAAGGACTATCCCCTTGTATATCATAATCATTAGATCATTTGGAAATGCATGAGAACTTCCTTTCATAACAATCCTCATATGTGAGATTAGCAAATTATCATAAGCATGTAATAGTAAGGCATATAAGTGATTCATAATAAACCTTATATCATCATAAATTAATAATAATCTCACAATACATATAGTCAAGACATTTCATTTACATTCATCATACCATCACCGATATAATCTAATAATAACCAACACTTCAATTGAATACCATCATGAAGTATAAGTCGTCACAACCTAGATTAGGTACACCACATTCATCATTCATAAACTTCATTATATAAGACATAATATTAATATACTTTCTTAAAATTATACACTAAATTACATAACTTCACTTTCATTTCATTATGACACATTCAGTCATTACATATAAAGACACTCCAAGACTCCCCTTTAAAGTGATTACTTGGTGCAATGGATAAATAACTTCCCATGCATGACCTACCCTAAGTAGTTAACTCTTGAAGAGAATAAGTTCATTACATTATTTTTTGGGGGATGGCGTTTACCGACATAGACCATGATAGCTAGACATGAAATCCCGATATTAGCCCCTATCGGATAAGGGATCCCAACTTGCCTAGGGTACGGTAATTCTTTTAGCCTTTACATGGAATATCCAATAGTTATACCTATGTGGACGCATAGTTAAGGGATAAGGAGATTGCTTCTAAGTAACTTACTCTCTACTCACAAGGATAACTCATCTCAAGAGGTACATTAGGTACAATATATCTACTCACAACTAGTAACAACTTCTGCATCATATCCTCTCAGTTCTAAGCATAACTAAGTCTTAAACATTCATTTACTATAGGTTAAGAGATAGATAATTAACACAACATCTCAACTCATTAAGGGTACTTATCCCTAAATGTTACATTAGAACACCAAATCTCAACTCATGAAGGGTATCCAACCTCCATTCTAGAGTTAGGTAGCTACTTAAAAGTACATCTCAACTAATAAAGAGCGTTCACCCAAAAATTCCCCTTTTATTCACATTCTTTAGCTTCATCCACTCATTAAATGTGTGAGTGTGTGCGTGTACACGTGAACACATCTTTCAAATAATCAGCATTTTCATAACATTGACTTCTAAACATGCTTACATCTTCATTCATCATATTACAGAAATTAACATACTTCACATAAACATATACTTCACATAGACATAGTCTCTACAAATCATACATAACAAGCTTCATCAGACACACCAACAAGAACATCATCATTATAATTTTTTTTTACATATAATGCCTTCATGGATCTATTTACAATACATATGTAAATTCATATTCATATACTTCAAGTAAACACTGCCACCAAAGGTGGACCATACCACTCAAGAGCATTTCACAATAAGAACTAAACAATATACCCAACTTACCATTCATCCAAGAATTGACCACCTATTCACAATTTCTCCAATAATTCATCATAACATATCCCTTAGGAAAGTAAATAACTCACAATATGACCATAAGGACACAATCTCAAATATTTTCTAATCAAGATCGTTAAAGTCATTTCATAAGCTGAATTTTTATAAAAACCATAAACATGGTTTAATTGAGCTTTTTACATTGAAATCATAACTATACACTAAAAAATCATCCTAATCATAAAAACATTTAAATGCAAAGACCCATACTTAGATTAATTGCATAACAAAGTTTGCAGTTTGAAACCCTTTTGGAAATCTCTTTGAAGTG
This sequence comes from Solanum pennellii, assembly GCF_001406875.1. Taxonomy (NCBI): domain Eukaryota; kingdom Viridiplantae; phylum Streptophyta; class Magnoliopsida; order Solanales; family Solanaceae; genus Solanum; species Solanum pennellii. The sequence goes on along the minus strand of NC_028648.1, from coordinate 20,656,095 downwards.
GCTGCGTGAATGAAAGAAGGTTCAAGGATGAATATCACACCTCAATGAAAATAAACCCACAAAAATTTGATGAATCAAACGTCCACCACCAGCCCTTTTATCCTTTCCTTGAGTTCTAACTTCTATGGAGTTTGAGAGAATCTTTCTTGAGGGAGGTGTTTTGGGTTTTTGAAAATGAAGTCTAAAATTAGGTCTTAGTAATTGAACCCTCTTAATATACCTAAAATACCCTAAAAATATCATCTATGTTTCATAAAAGACTGTGAGAATTTAACAAACACCCCAAACCATGGCAGAATTTTTGATAGCTTTATATGCAGCACCTACAACCCTTCAACGACGGACCGTCGCCCAATCGATGTCCCTTTAATGGGGGTCCTTAATTTGGGTTCCATACCCTCCATGTGCAGTACTTGATACCTTGCAGGTTCAATCAACGCCAAAGGTCGAAGTCCTTCATTTGACCAACTGTCCGTCCCTTGTGGCTGTCATTTACCAATGCTTGATAGCATCCTTCCAAATAGATGGGGTCCTCTTCTAGGGCCCTTGTGGGTCGTAGGTGGAGTTGTAACCGTATGTTGAGCCCCTACACATGTATATATAGGTGTTAGGTCCCCATCAAATCATTTTTTACTATAACGAACACGTAAAACTTTTCAAAACACAAAAGGACACACAAGCACCATCGAACGCACATCTTTCGAACGTCATGGACTTTCTTGGACGTTTGACCTCGAAAAAACACCAAACTTTAGGTACTACCTCAAAAAATCATTATTAAGTAATTTAATACAAAATTATCTCATGAAACACATGCAAACATCTAGGTTAACCTAGGTCATTATATGGACATTACATTGATAATTTGTATTTCCTCTCCTTAACTGAGTGTTATGTGATTGGATTAATGTAAGTCGAGTGAATTTTCCTTTACTTAAGATAGTAGTAACATCTCCATTGATTAACGTCTGTATAAGTTTGTGGAGGGAATAATCACTAATTGTACATGTGTATTGCATAATAGGTCTCTAATCCCGTCGATTGGCTATTCGAGATGCATGAATAATATGTACAAATTAGCTCTGAATTGAGTTATTTAGGATTATTCAACATATTATAATCTACTTGATGTATTATATCTCAAATTCTCAATAGACTTTACGGACACAATTAATCCTACTCAAGTATTTTTTTGATAGAGATGTGATATTGATTAAGAAATTACATTATATATGTTCATGTTATATAAAATTCTTTTCGATATCTTGCTCAATAAGAGATGGACACTCAATATATTTTAGTCGTATCTCTTGTGAGTTTGATAAATATGTTATCTCTTATTATATTTTGATGAATGAATATATTTTTTCTCATCAATTATACATTAATCTATCTCATATAAGAAAATACCTTTCAAGTTGAATGAAAAGAATATCAACACTATCGTCTGCATCATTTGTTCTTTATAGAACATTAAAGTTGTTTAAAGAATAGACATAACATTTCATTGAAAGTGAAGTCACTACTAACATGTGAGTCATGTTTAGAAAAAATGACTAAGAGACTTTTCCTCTTAAAAAGGAAATAAATGTAGTGATAAGTTAGAACTAATCTATTATGATTTGTGCGGTAAATGGTAATTCAGGGTAGAGATAAATTGAGTATTCTGAGATTTTCAAAACTTTACTCATGATATGAAAATATATTCTTGATGATGCAAGTCTGAATGTCATGATAAACTCAAAATATGTTAACACAAATGAAAATAGCATCATGAAAAATAAATAAAGTCACTACAATTTGATCGTAGTGACATATACCTTATTACAGAGCTAATGAGTAATTTATCTGATAGAATAAGTGCATTACAATTGTCAACACCAGGCACTTATAATATATTGGTTTAAAAGAGAAATGATACATACTTTTATGAAGATGATAAAGTTAATAATTGGCTTAGTTATTGTTGTTATGTTTCTTCTAGGATATGTTCTAAGAACTACACATCACATTTGAATTCAATTTCATTCCAGTCGGGAATTAAATGTGTGTATTAATTGGATATCCAAAAAGAATGAAAGAAGGTTTATTCTATTGTCCTAAAGAAAATAAGGCAATTGTTAAGACAATGGTAAGATTTCTTAAAAGGGCTATTTAACAATTAATGTTCCTAGAAGTAAACTAGTTTTATTGTAAATAAACAAAGAAAGAAAAAAATGAGTCAATTGTCAATTCAGACATTCAAGAACATCTAATTGGTATGTCATAACTGACGTTCCATTGCATTTACATATGGGTGAAACATTACTAGACATAACAATAATATTACCTAAAGTAGTGAAAGTGATGTCGGGAAAATTTAAATAAACTACATAGACAAGTTATTAATATTTCATTACCAAAAGGTTTTGAGGAAAATATTATGACTCAAGAACATGAAAGTATGACTATAGTAGTAATACTTAGTCGTAGTGGGAGAATCATGACAAAGATTGAATGATTTTGTATGTTTAAGAGGACCTTTCTTATAGAAATCAAGTAAAGAAGTATACTTTTGAAAGCTTTCATTATAGGACCTCTGAAGATATAATATAACAACAATAGGTTACGACTCAACATTATTAGACAAATTTGTATAAGAATTCAACTTGGTAAGATTGTTTTGATATGAAATATAAAATGAATACCTGTGAAAGTTTTAAATGCATTATTAACATTCTAAGTGGGAGATTGTTAAAGTATATACTATTAATCATTTATTTAGAAATAGTATTCTGAATATTTTCATGATTAATTATCTCAATGGGAGATTGTTAGGGTATATACTATTAACTATGCATTTTTATATAGTACATTGTAACAATCATAATGGTTAAAACTCTATGTCGGACATTGTTGGGATATATACTATTAACCACATGTTCACATATAAATTTATTATAGAATAATTATTTATTTATATGAATAGATCAAATATTTGTATATTGTTTATGTTTACTTATATAGTAGACTATTTAGTGTATAGACTTTAAGCTTATACACAAAGGATTAAATCATCGGTTCTTATAAGTAAAAAAAAAATTCACAATCTTAGATGGGATTTGACATGTCATAGATACGATTGTAGCACATTATTATCTATAATTTATCTGTATTATGAGAATGGTATAGTTCCAACATCTTGTGCTAGTGCATTTTGTATATATTGAACCCGATCGAGTACCGGTAGTTGTTTTAGACTTAGTGACAAAAGTATATTCTCTAACTATTAAATATAATTATATTCTTAATACTTATATAACTTATGTTCTATATATGTTAATTATCGTTTTGATTTATTAAAAAAGAGATTCTAATTTGGGTCAATAATCCTCGTAGATTGGATGATGATAATATATATTGTTGAAATAATAAGTTAGTTGACAAAATTCATGTCTCGATATGCAGATTGATGATATGTCTTTTTGAGAAGCTTAAAAGTTCTTGATCATATCAAACCTTGCAAAAGGATTTATGAATATGGAACACAAAATATGTTAAACAATGCTCTAAAGGAAATTGATTATTAAATTAAGTTAATTAGTAATTTAATTTATTGATTAGTGTTTGTTATTGTAACATGGGAATTAAATATGTTTTTAATGGATAATTTTGAAATATAATACGAGGAGTAAATTTACAAATTTCTAGTGAAATGATTTGGTATTTATTATGATAAAATCATTCAAATTAATTATTTGAAATTATATCAATAATACCTAGCCTCTATAATAAATTTTATGGTCGCTACTCAGAATATATTTTAAAGGCAAACGGGAGAAGTATGTATGTTTCTCTATTATAGGAAATGGAGATGTATGTTTCTTTCATTGTTCTAAGGCAAGAGATATGTATATAGCTTTTTATATTCTATGGAAAGGGAGAAGGACATGATATTTTCTTTTCTAAGGAAAGGGAGATGTACATGTCTTTCAATTTAGAGGAAAGACATGGTATTCCTTCTCGTTCGACTAGGATGAAATTTCTATAAATAGGATTCTTCTAAGTCTTGAAAGAAATTATGTTTTCGGTATTATACTTGCCCGCCATAGTGTTGAGATTTCGAAAGTGTAGTTGGGATCACTGTTGAAGACCGCAGAAGTGTGGTCCGATTTGTGGACTAGCTTATGTATTCGCTTGAAGGGTCTATATTTTAGAGTACCTTCTGGATTCAATTGAAGATATCTTCTCATGCTTTCAGATATAATTCTTTAATTAAATTTTAGAAAAGTTAATATGCTCAGATGTGATCGTACTTAGCTTGTTTAAGCATAAACAATGTGTTCTCTATTATTAATGTAAGTTGTATGATTTTGGTATGTTTCCATAGTGCATATTATTTTCCAACAATCATTAGTGCAGAAAACATGGAAAATTTACTTTTGTTGCCCGTTATGGGCACGCTACTACTCTTGGCTCTGTTTTGTGGCCATGTTTTTAGCCACGGTTGTAGTACCCTTAACGAAAGTTTTACCCATGGCTTACTCGCGTGTTATTTTAGTACTGCTCCCCAAGAACTTATATAAAAAATTTGAGTGCAAATTTGTTAGAATTAGAAGAAGCTGAGAGATCAGTAACATCTATAGCATCGAAAAGCCTATATTCGAATCATTTCAATAACTTATAAATCTATGATTCAAAAACATAGAAGTAAATCTTTACGAAATTTCAAAATAGGTTGATAAAAAAATATTTTTAAATACATTGAAAATGGTTTTGCTATGCTTAAATATCTTTATATGCACTCCATAAATACTTTCAAATAGTTTTTAAAAAACACAGCCGAAAAGCTTCAAAATATTTTCAAATGCACCGTATAAATGATTTAAGATGTTCCACATACATGTTTTCAAATATTTCCAAATTAACTGCACAAATGTTTCTAGATGTTTTCATATGCACTGTGCATATGCTTCATATATTTCGCATAAATGCATATTTTGAAATGAAATACACAAATGCTTCAAGTATTTAAAAAAAATCTACATGGATTTCAATCGCTTTCTAATGCATTGCACAAATGAGTTAAGTTAATTGCACAAATGCTTTCAAATATACTGCACAAATCGTTTACTAGAATGCATTACTTTCAAAGACATTATTTTCATAAATCATCAGGCTTAAAAAGTCTCATTTTTATATGATTTGGCTAAAAGCCTCAAGTCCATATTTTATTTGGTTAGGGCCTCATTTTCATTAATCATCATTGAAAAGAACCATTGCTCATGAATCCTCGTCCTCATAATCTTTTTCAATAAATTTTGTATGATTTTATAACACCATTTAGACTTGCAAGAATACATTTTCAAATCTCACACCCATGAGTGTTATTTACAATGCATTTATCGCAGCTTCCTTTATATTTAACATTATTTAATAATTACCTTGGTATGTTCGAGTTCCGCAGAAGCTTTACCACAACATAGAACGATTTCAAAGATGTGAGCTAGAGCAATTTTTAGAGTCAAACTCACCAACAACGGTCGAGGGTCTACCTCAAACTTCACCCTCTAATACTTTTCTCGTTCATAATGCCAAATACCATCATAATTTAACAGTGGGAATACTTCGTAAGCTCACGTACTGTAACAACCCATTTAGTCAGTTTGAGCACTAGAACTTTTTTTCTTGATAAATACTTTTTCATAGATTTAAACGGGTGTTTTTGACTATTTGTAATTATAATTATGAATTTAGTGGGCTAGTTTTAATAATATACTTAGTGGATGGTTAAATTAGAAAATAACATTAAAATAAATAGTGGGTATATATTACCATATTTATAATTAGTATATAATAAATAGGGTTAACATTATTTGATTATACGAAAACAGCATACGCCTCTTCTTTTTGATTCTTCGCACCACCGAGAAGGTTTAAGGAAAAACTTCAGATTTGAATGTTTCGAGACATTGAGGAAAGGAAAATCATTGTGGACTTAGCTTGCCTGATTTTGGTTCTCCGGTGGTGGTAGGTTATGGTTTATTTCTATGTGATAGATAAACTCTAAATAGCAATTGATATGTATTGAGTGATATTGTAAAGTCTCCTATATACTTGATTGTGTGGTTGTATGTTTTGATTGTGTGGTTTGTGGTTGGCCTAAAATTATGAGACTGCTGAATTTCTAATCTTGAACCCTCTCTATAAAAATAACCTCTTGAATAAAGAAGGCTTGATGAAATAAAATAATGAGATAATTGGATCGGAGCGTCACGTTGCAACACGATATTATGGGATCGGAGTGTCACGTTCCGACACGATATATGGGATCGGAGTGTCACGTTCCGACACAATAACATTAAAGGAAAGGAATTTTGAAGTAGCAAAATATACTTAATCTCAAAGAACCTGTTTTTCAAATGAGCATGGTGTGGAGGAATGAGTCCTCATAGGTGTGCTTAATGTTGTGATTGATGGTGTACCTATTATGTTGTTGTTTTCAATGGTTCATGTGTTTGTTGCTTGCCACCTGTTAAGTATTGTAGTTGATTTTATATTATTATTCAATATATATTAATTTCTATTTTGAATTGACCGATGATACCTACTCAGTACGTATTCCTTGTACTGACCCATACTTGTATTTTCTTCTCTGTTCTTTTGTGGAGTGCAGCAAGTGTACCATCGACTTCGACTCGCCCTCAGCTCCTGACAGTTCCAGCACATCAGAGTTCAGGGTGAGCTATTAATTCTAGCTCGTGCTGGATTTTCTCATTCACGTCTTGATGTCTTTGAATTTCCGACATGGACCATCTTTTTGCTTATTTTGGTTTCTTAAAACACTCTTAGACTTGGTAATTTGAAAATAGGTGTCCTTGACGTGATGACTATAAGATTTTTGATGATAAGTATTAAACTTTAGAAATTTATTTAAATTGGTTGCTTAGTATCTTTTGGAGCTTCCGCATTATTTATATTATTTATACTTGAACTATTGGTATATGTTGGGGTTTAGATGTGTTAGTTCGCCCACCAAAGGAGGTAAGTGTGGGTGCCACTCACGACTCGTTTTAGATAGTGACAAACTTGGTATCAGAGCGTTAGGTTTGTTGGTCTCATCACACAAGGACAAGTCTAGTAGAGTCTTGAGGAACGGTATGGGGACGCCTTTACTTTTTTCGAGAGGCTATAGGACTTTAGGAAAACTTTATTCTTTCTTTCTTTCGTGCTATTACTTGGATCCAATTGGTATCTAGGTGATACAAATTGGTATCTGACATTCTCACTCTATTTCGCAGATGGTTAGAACTAGAGCAACAACTGTGCCAACACCAATACCGGCAAGACAGGGTGCGTCTGAGCCAACCATTGGGGCTGTAACCCGAGGAGGAGCAGTGGCAAGAGGCCGTGGTAGAGGTCGCAGGAGGACGCCCACTAGAGACAGAGGACAAACACCTAGTCCAGCTAGGAATAGAGAAGTGACTCCTCCACCGACTTATGAGGTATTGAGAGAAAGTGAGGAAGGGTAAAATGAGCAGGTTAAGGATAAGGAAGTACCACCCCAGCCTACCCCAGAGATGATTAATCGGGTTCTTACTTATCTTAGCGGGTTATCTAATCAGGGACAGACACCTCCAGTGTTTTCTGCACCAGCACCTCAAGTTCAAGGAGTACAACGTGCAGCTGCTGTGGCTCTCATGGATGCATCATTGGAAGTAGGCACGTTCCCTCGATTGAATACAGGTTCTATAATGACAGGTGATCAGCATGAACTTTTCATTAAGTTCTTAAAGTTGAAACCTCTAGTCTTCAAGGGTGCTGAATCTTAAGATGCCTATGATTTTCTTGTTGATTGTCATGAGCTGCTACATAAGATGGACATAGTAGAGCGATTCGGTGTTGAGTTTTTGACCTACCAGTTTCAGGGTGATGCCAAAATGTGGTGGCGGTCGTATGTTGAGTGTCAACCAGCAACGGCACCACCTATGACTTGGGCATCATTTTCTAGTTTATTTAAGGAGAAGTATATACCCCGGACTTTGAGGGATAGGATGAGAGATGAGTTCCTGAGCCTAGAGCAAGGAAGGATGTATGTTGCTTCTTATGAGGCTAAATTTCGTGCACTATCCAGGTATGCCACTCAGCTCTGCTTCAGTCCACTAGAGCGCATTCGCCGCTTTGTGAAAGGATTGAGGTCAGATTTGCAGATTTCAGCCTTACATATAGCTGCTGCAGAAAAATCCTTTCAGGAAGTGGTTGATTTTGTGATAGAGGTAGAGGGGGTGAAGCCAGACGACTTCAGCACAGCATTGACATTTGTGAAGTTTCGTAAGGAAGGTCAGTTTAGTTGTTCTTACTCCAGAGGGCAGAGTTAAAGAGGTTATCCAGCCCGTCCTATTTAGTGTTCATTGCATGCTTCAGCTAGGGTCCATCGCAGACCAGTCAGCTGTTTTCTGTGTTTGGAGGTTATCTCCAGACTTCGTCATTTTCACAGAGACCTATACTTGACTCCAAGACTTGTTACGGGTGTGGAGAAGTTGTACATATTAGGAAATATCGTCAAAAACAAAGTTACAGATCCCCAGTAGTTAGAGGTAGAGGTGGTCATGGTAGAGGCCACCATTCTGGGGGACGTGGTGTCCAAGGTAATGGTGGTCACCAGTTCCGTCGGGGTTGCGGGCAACTTGGAACTACTGCAGCGCAGCTTGGTAGGGGCAATGGGAAGACAGGTGAAAGGGCCCATTATTATGCTTTCCCCGGCAGGTCTGAAGCAGAGACATCAGATGCAGTTATCACAGGAACTCTTTTGGTCTGTGATTGCATGGCTTCTGTATTATTTGATCCTTGATCCACATTCTCATTTATATCTTCCTCATTTGCTACTGGTCTTGATTTATATTGTGATTTGCTTGACATGCCTATTCGTGTCTCTACTCCTGTGGGTGAGTCTGTGATAGTTGAGAAGGTGTATAGGTCATGCCTTGTGAGTTTTGTGGGGAGCAATACTTATGTAGATTTGATCATTCTAGAGATGGTTGATTTTGATGTAATGCTGGGTATGGTTGATTTTGATGTAATTCTGGGTATGACGTGGCTTTCTCCAAATTTTGCAATCTTAGATTGTAATGCTAAAACTGTGACATTGACCAAGCCTGGGACAGATCCTCTAGTGTGGGAGGGTGACTATATTTCCACTCCAGTTCGTATTATCTATTTTCTTCGTGCTAAGAGGATGGTGAGTAAGGGTTGTTTAGCTTTGTTGTCACATCTCAAGGATGATACTTCCAAAGTACCTTCGATTGAGTCTCTTTCGATAGTCCGTGAGTTTCTGGATGTGTTTCTTCAAGACCTTCCTGGTATGCCACCGGATAGGGATATTGATTTTTGTATTGATCTCGAGCCGGGTACTCGCCCTATTTCCATTCCCCTCTATAGAATGGCTCCAGCTGAGTTAAGGGAGTTAAAGGCCCAACTTCAGGAGTTGTTAGGTAAAGGTTTTATTAGAACAAGTGCATCACCTTGGGGTTCTCCTTGTTTATATGTGAAGAAGAAAGATTGGAGTTTTCGGATGTGCATAGACTACAGGCAGTTAAATAAGGTAACTATTAAGAACAAGTATCCCATTCCTCGCATTGATGATTTGATCGATCAATTACAAGGTGCTTGTGTCTTCTCTAAAATTGATTTGAGATCCGGTTATCATCAGTTTAAAATACGGGCAACAGATGTGCCAAAGACTTCTTTTCGAACCAGGTATAGGCATTATGAATTTTTAGTAATGTCTTTTGGGCTTACGAATGCCCCTGCTGCTTTCATGAGCCTGATGAACAGGATTTTTAAGCCATATCTGGACCAATTTGTTATTGTATTCATTGATGATAAACTGATATACTCAAAGAGCAGGAAAGAACATGAGGATCATTTGAGAATTGTATTGGAGTTGTTAAGGGAGAAAATGCTTTATGCCAAATTCTTCAAGTGTGAAGTTTATACAGATCATCGTAGTTTACAGTATGTCTTTACTCAGAATGATTTGAATTTGAGGCAGAGGAGGTGGATTGAACTATTGAAAGACTATGATATTACTATTTTGTATCACCCAGGAAAAGCTAATGTTGTGGTAGATGCTTTAAGCAGAAAAGCAGGGAGCATGGGTAGTTTAGCCCACTTACAGGTTTCTAGACGCCCATTAGCTAGAGAGGTTCAGACTCTGGCTAATGACTTTATAAGACTGGAAGTACTAGAGAAAGGAGGATTTTTTTCCTGTGTGGAGGCAAGATCTTCTTTTCTTGACAAGATTAAGGGAAATCAGTCTGCTGATGAGAAGCTGAGCCGAATTCGAGATATGGTATTGCGAGGAGAGTCTAAAGAGGCAGAAATTGATGAATAAGGCGTCTTGAGGATTAAGGGAAGGGTGTGTGTGCCCCGTGTGGATGATTTGATTCACACAATTCTTACTGAGGCTCATAGTTCAAGGTATTCTATACATCCTGGTGCAACCAAGATGTATCGTTATCTAAAGCAACATTTTTGGTGGAGTAGAATGAAGCGTGACATTGTTGATTTTGTTGCCCAATGCCCGAATTGTCAGCAGGTAAAGTATGAACACAGAGGCCTGGAGGGACACTTCAGAGAATGCCCATTCCTGAATGGAAGTGGGAAAGAATTGCAATGGATTTCGTAGTTGGTCTTCCAAAGACATTGGGTAAGTTTGATTCTATTTGGGTAATTGTTTATAGGTCAACTAAGTCTACTCACTTTATTCGGGTTAAGATGACTTACAATGCCGAGAAGTTAGCCAAACTCTATGTCTCTGAGATTGTTCGATTGCATGGAGTTCCATTTTCCATAATATCAGATCGAGGTACGCAATTTACCTCTAAGTTTTGGAGGACATTACATGCTGAATTAGGTACTAGACTAGGTCTTAGTACTGCATTTCACCCTCATACCGATGGGCAGTCAGAGCGAACAATTCAAGTGCTGGAGGATATGCTTCGTGCGTTGTGATAGATTTTGGTGGTCAATGGGAGAAATTCTGACCCTTAGTAGAGTTTTCGTACAACAATAGCTATCATTCGAGTATTGATATGGTCCCATTTGAGGCATTGAATGGGAGGAGATGTAGGTCTCCCATTGGTTGGTTTGATGCATTTGAGGTGAGACCTTGGGGTACTAATCTTTTAAGGGAAACATTGGAGAAAGTGAAATTCATTCATGAGAAGCTTTTGGCAGCTTAGAGCAGGCAGAAGGAGTATGCAGATCGGATGTTTAGGGACTTGGAATTTATGGAGAGTGAGCAAGTCTTGCTGAAGGTTTCACCCATGAAATGTGTGATGTGGTTTGGTAAGCGAGGTAAGCTTAGTCATAGATATATTGGTACATTTGAAGTTCTGAAGTGCGTGGGAGAGGTGGCTTATGAATTGTCCTTGCCTCCAGGGTTGTCAGGAATGCACCCGGTATTTCATATGTCCATGCTAAAGAAATACCATGGTGATGGAAACAACATTATTTGTTGGGATTCAGTTCTTCTTGATGAGAGTCTTTCTTATGAGGAGGAGCCTATTGCTATTCTAGATTGGGAGGTCCGCAAATTGAGATCAAAAGAGATTGCCCCTATCAAATTTCAGTGCAAGAATAGGCTAGTTGAAGAGTCCACTTGGGATAGTGAGGCTGATATGCATGAAAGATATCCACATCTTTTTACAGATTCAGGTACTCTTTCTCGCCCTCGCCTTTCTTTTGATCGTTCGAGCACGAACGATGGGTAAATTTGCATCATTATAACAACCCATTTAGTCGGTTTGAGCACTAGAACTTCTTGATAAATACTTTTCAATAGAATTAAAGGGGTGTTTTGGACTATTCGTAATTATAATAATGAATTTAGTGGGGTAGTTTAAATAATATACTTAGTTGATTGTTAAATTAGAAAATAACATTAAAATAAATAGTGGGTATATATTACCATATTTATAATTAGTATATAATAAAAAGGGTTAACATTTTTTGATTATACGAAAACAGCATACGCCTCTTCTTCTTAATTCTTAGCACCACCGACAAGGTTGAAGGAAAAACTTCACATTTGAATGTTTGGAGACATTGAGGAAAGGAAAATCATTGTGGACTTAGCTTGCCTTATTTTGGTTCTCCGGTGGAGGTAGGTTATGATTTATTTCTATGTGAAAGATAAACTCTAAATAGCAATTGATATGTATTGAGTGATATTGTAAAGTCTCCTATATACTTGATTGTGTGGTTGTATGTTTTGATTTTGTGGTTTGTGGTTGTCCTAAAATTATGAGACTGTTGAATTTCTAATCTTGAACCCTCTCTATTAAAATAACGCCTTGAATAAATAAGGCTTGATGAAATAAAATAAGGAGATAATTGGATCGGAGTGTCACGTTCTGACAAGATATTATGGGATAGGAGTGTCACGTTCCGACACGATATATGGGATCGGAGTGTCACGTTCGGACACAATAACATTAAAGGAAAGGAATTTTGAAGTATAAAAATATACTTAATCTCAAAGAAACTGTTTTCCAAATGAGTATGGTGTGGAGGCATGAGTCCTCATAGGTGTGCTTAATGTTGTGATTGATGGCGTACCTATTATGGTGTTGTTTTCAATGGTTCATGTGTTTGTTGCTTGCCACCTGTTAAGTATTGTAGTTGATTTTATAATATTATTCAGTATATATTGATTTCTATTTTGAGTTGACCGATGATACTTACTCAGTACGTGTTCCTTGTACTGACCCCTACTTGTATTTTCTTCTCTGTTCTTTTTGGAGTGCAACAAGTGTATCATCGACTTCGACTCGCCCTCAATTCTAGCCAGTCTCCATCACATCAGAGTTCAGGGTGAGCGATTAATTGTAGCTCGTGCTGGATTTTCTCATTCATGTCTTGATGTCTTTGAATTTCGGACATGGACCATCTTTTTGCTTATTTTTGTTTCTTAAAACACTCTTAGACATGGTAATTTGAAAATAGGTGTCCTTGACGTGATGACTATCAGATTTTGTGATGATAAGTATTAAACTTTAGAAATTTATTTAAATTGGTTTCTTAGTATCTTTTGGATCTTCCGCATTATTTAAATTATTTATACTTGAACTATTGGTATATGTTGGGGTTTAGATGTGTTGGTTCGCCCACCTATGGAGGTAAGTGTGGGTGCCACTCACGACTCGTTTTGGGTCGTGACACGTACCCTTGTTTTCAAAATTATCTACCTCATAATTTCTCTGGTGCCCATATCTTTTCTTGCATCTTAGGTATTAGGTATTGGTCAGGTCAAAATTGACTAATACGTCAACTTCTTTGCCCAAAATCTGTTACATCCTCTCATGTCAAAGAGGGATAAAATTTTGACACCCAAATTTGACCTGGTTTCGTCTAATTTATTCTTTCAACCTTCTAATTAAAAAACATATTAAATTATCCTTTTTCACATCAACCATTTTCTACTATGACTATTTATTGCTATTGTTGTTATTATCATTGCCATGTTTTTTTAATCACCATTTAAACTCTATTTTTATTATTGAAATTACTATTATAACTTTTGTTCCTTTTATTCATAAATAACTAGTTTTACGGCACGGGTGTTGCAAGTATGTATCCTACATATAGTATACGATGATGTAAAATAGAATTAATATTAGTAAAGTAACTCTTTTTAGTAATTTATAATTTAAAAAACAATGAGAAATGCTTTTAAATGATTACTAAAGATTCCAAAAAGTTACATGTATTTTGAGATCAAAATGATGAGATATTATAAAAACATTTCAAAATACATTCAAACATAAAATATGGGGAGAAAGTGAAATTTTTTTAGTAGTATTAATATTTATTTCACTATACTTTGTAAGCAAATCGAACCAACAAAATTCGAAAATAATATCACAACAATAAATGTCAACAATAGTCTTTCCTCTTGAGGCTATAAACAAAAATAACGGACATCATTTGAGTATAAATTGTCTCTTAAATATTCATACTTTAGATTTAGTATGTTTATGACATTAATAATGATTACCATAAATATGTCAATATTTTATATTTATAATTAATCTATCTTTTAGAAATTAATATTTGAGTAAGTCTATCGAGAGGTAATTCTAAGCAAAAAGGTTCTCTATTGTTATAACGAATGATGGTTAAACTGAGGATTGAGTGTATGTCAAATATTTAGCTCAATCAATTCTTTGTTTAAGATATGGACATATATTTTAGTATCATAATTTAATTTAATATATGAACAACATCACCTTTGATGAAAAATATTTCATTTCTTTAAGTTTCTACATTATTTTGTAGAATCGTAGTATTTTCCTTTTTTCTGCCGCATACATATCATATAGTTGTTGTTTAATGAATGTATCTAGAATCTAATAGAATGTTTATTATTATAGAATATATTAAACTTTTTCAATTGTAAAAACTACTTAGATGAATAAATTTTGAAGTATTGTTTATAGAATCTTTAATTTGAATTAAGATTATTTTATGGTCAATTACTATTTTCTTATCTATTTTTATATAGCTAACAAAGAGTGTATCTTGTGATATAATATTTTCTCAAATTCAAATTAACACAAAATCATAGGAAAAAAGATATATCGAATATGAAGAAGGAAGACTAAAATGTATTTCGATGTTAAATCCACTATATCATTTGTTTAATTTGATTAAATCTCTTGTAACCAACATTTACTTTCTTCATTCAGTTTTACTTATATATCGATTAAAAGTAATTATTATCATGTCTATATTATAAATTCAAATTGGAAGTGAAAATCTACTTTTGAAATAGTGGATTTAACAACAAAACTAATGATTCATAGACAACATTGATGCCCATTTTAGCAAAATAAAAAAGAATCTGCTTCATTTAAGGGTAAGATTCTAAAAGTAAAAAACCAAAGAAGAAAAATCTTACCTAAATCGTGTAACATTTTTCATATTTATTTAATATTATTGTCTTCCCCAAAAGTTTTGGTAACTGTTAACACATGGAAATCATTTATGGATTATTTGCTACAATCTATTCACCAACTCTATCTTATTTGGTACCTCAATTAGCATTGGATTTTGAACTTAGTCAATTGTTGAAACTAACCCTTAGACTTTTTAAAAAGAAGAGTAGAAAATATTCAATAATCGTAGTTTAAAAAAGGGTGAAGAAACCCCCTATTTATAGCTAACAAATAGTAGTATGAATATTTGTTAATTGTTCCTTATCAGAAAAGTTACAAACTTTTGAAAATGTAACTACTCATCAGAAAAAAGCACAACCCTTCCGAAAAGTCACACCCCTTCGGTAAAGTCATAACTCAACAAAAATGCCAAAACCCGTCAAAAACGTCGCATCGCTTTACAAAAGTCACATCTTGTAGAGAAATTCACAACTCTTAATATGTAAAGGTATCTACATTAAACACAATACAAATAATTAAATTAATAAATAAAATAAATTGAGTACTTTTAATTGGAGTTATTATAGTAATTCAACATTTGATTTAGGAGTTCATGTTTTTGAGGTAGTATATATATATATATA
>NC_028648.1:20567354-20639778 GCF_001406875.1 Solanum pennellii | reverse complement strand
TATATAGAGAGAGAGAGAGAGAGAGAGAGAGAGAGAGAGAGAGAGAGATGAATTCATCGTCACCTTATTTTATATTTGTATATGACCTAGATTCATTGCACGTGTAGGTTAAGTCCTGAGATCCCTATACACGAGATATTTAATCTTTTATGTATGTTGTAGTCTTTCAACATATCAATATGTTTTTAAATAATGCACTACGTCATACAAAATGAATGGTCAATCTGTTTGCCTTCTTTTTTTGTTGAGCATGTCGTAACGAAAACCATATTCTAAAATTGTCATTACACAATTTGTTAGTAAGTAATTGTGTATAAAATAATAGTTTTTTGTCTAAGTTATGTCATGTAATGAACTGTATATTTCCTTTTAATATTTGAAATTAAATGTACCATGTATTTGAATAACTTTAATACACAAAAGTATTGTCATCAATTTTAGATTTCTGGTGTTTTTCATATCGTCTCCTCTTCCACAAAACCTAAGAATTCTTCCGATATAATTTTTATTATTTGCATGTGTGTTGTATATTTTTTCCTTTCTGATTTTTAAATCTCACCTAGTTCATTCGTGTCGACAGCATTTCTCATGTATGTCACGGTGCATATCTCGGGTTGTTCAGTCATGACTTACACTCTTTGTTGTTAGCATAAATATTCCTCTACATAGTGCAATATATAGTTTTTCATGCGAGAAAGTATGCCAGTGTAGGTATACTCCTACATTGGATATCGTTTGACCTTTAGAATATTTTAATTCTTTATCGGTTTTGGTCTTTAACAATTCGATTTTCGGTTTAATCAATAAGAATATTCTGATAATATAACTTTTCTAATAAAGTAGACATTACAAGACTACAATGTAATTTCACAAAAGCTAATAGAATAAAAATAATAACAATAAACATGAAAGAAAACAATTCATGTGCAACATCTAGACAAATAAGGAGGAATATAATTCTTAATTTAGGTTTTGCCGATTTGTATAATGTAAAGTTGTGATCTCTAAGTCACAATGAAGTATGCATTGATTGATAAATGTAAACTACATAACTATTAAGAAATTGAGATTAATATTTACTAATATATATGTATATTTAAAAGTATTAATTTACGATAGTCTGAACTCTTAATTGTTATCAATTTACCCAATAAATGAATATCTAAAAAGATCAATACCGAAATGATAACCCGATTATTCTTTTTAAAAAACCATTAAGAAATCTTTCACCCGATAACCCAATACCAATAAACTAGTAATAGTTTTTTCAGATCGATTTATTGGTCAAATCGATTTTTGCGGACCCCTAGGGGTGTGATAGTTGTATTGTTGAAGTAGACACCTGGTTTTTGGTATATTGACCTATGACATTATTATCAAAGCCTCTAGAAATCAACTTTGTCCCATTGCATAAACCATTTAAGGAGTTCGATTTTCTTAGCAATATGATCGGTGCATTTTCTTTCAAAACAAACCTAATGTATAAAATGAAAGGAATCATCTATTGGTATTTATATGTAATCGTGTAATTCTTTCTTCTCTTTTGCAATATGAAGCATTACGGTATTATGAGTGTAAAAGTTTGGATGAATAAGACAACATACCTATGAGGCATAGTCCATTGGGTGTTAGTGTTTTTAGGTATAAATATAGATCAAATCATTATTAAGATCTATTCTATGTAGTCTTGCAGCTGAAGCCTAGTCAATATTTTGCCATTTTAAATAGTATAACTCGAGTACGGTTTTCTTCACCACACATTTAAAGTCGTAAGAAATAACTGTTTAAAAAGGGGAAGGGGTTGTTATAGTTATATTGTTGGAGTAAACATCTGGTTTGTACCATATTAACCTGTTGTTTTTTCTTGATGTATATCATTCTCGTCAAAGCCTCTATAAACCAACTATGTCCCATTGCATAGGCCATTAGAGGGGTACAATTTTTTTAGAAGCATGATCGACACATTTCATCATAAAAACTATATTTCCCCCCCATTACTCGAGGTTATGGAATAAACCATCTTATTATAGAATGAGTTACCTCAACAGAATAGTGGTATCGCATTTTCTGATAAACTTTGAACTCATTCAACAACAATAATTCAGATAGAAAAAAATTAAAACTCTAGAATAAGAAGTGGAAGAAGAGCAGAAAATTAGAAAATTTGTGGTTGAAAAATGAGAGGAAGCCCCTCCATTAATAGTAGAAAAATGTAGTTTGATGAAATATATTTTGTGTCTTATTTGAAAAGTCATGACCTTTTCAAGAAGTATCAACACTTTTAAAAAGTCACATATTTTTGAAAAAGTGAGAACTCTTATGAAAAGTCACAATTCTTCGGAAGAGTTACAACCTAAGTTAGGAGTATTATAATAATTTAACATCCAAGTAAGGAGTTTATTATTTTAAGGTAATATAGAATAGAATATAGATATCGATAGATGTATTTTACTATAAATTCATATCAAATATTATAATAGAGATGTAATAGTGATATTTTGATTTTATAAATTATTAATTTTCATCTTATAATATTGGTTATTAAGTTAGAAGCCCAAAAATAATTTAACAGAAGAATGAAAAAGCCCATTTTTGCCCATTACAACAGCCTACTCTACTTCGAAATAAACCTAATATCATTAGGTACTTTGGTCTAAGTGGAGTTGGTATTCCTCTTTTATTTCAGGCAAATTTTTCAAATACTTTCTCCATTTTACAGATGCTTAAGGAACCATTTTTGTGCAATTTTTGGAGGCTACATATGTGTCTTCATCCTTTTTTTTTCCGATTTTATGTTTCAATGATGTCCAATATCAAAACAGTAAAAGCTTCCCTATTTCACGTATAGTATGAGGCATGTCTGGACTTCACTTTTCAAATCACATGAAGGCTAAAATTTCATCAAATTTTATTAACGTTAGATTCAAATTATGGAAGAACTTTGAACAAGATAAAAAATCCCGCCTAAATCTTTTCTAATTTTCATCGATAAATACATATTTGTATTTTCAGCTTTAGCGAAGCTTTTTTGACCCTCGAAATACCCCATCTACACTCATTCATCGAATTTATTTTCAAGTTACAAGTCTCGATTTACTATCTCTGGAAGATTTGTAGAGTTGTTCAAGTCTCCTTTAAAGTTAATATCTCCTCCACCATTTACGTCTTATTTCGATTCCAAGTAGTATGTGTGGAAACTATTTTCGATTTGATTTCCTTGGTTTCATTCTCATTTTCTTATCTATTTTTACTTCAACATTTTTTATTGACTGTTTGTTTTGTTTGAAGATGAGTTTTCCAGGCTTATTTCTTTCTCTGTTTCAACCTCTAACTGGTCCTCTTCTAATTAGTTTCATCTCCTTAAAAAATATATGGATCAGATTTTTAATTGTTCAAGCTCAACTTCTGTTTGTTCGTCTTTCTTTGATTTTCAGGCATAATATGTCCTCAAGCATCAGCGAAATTCCTTTGACATTATATATTGATCGTCACATTCTTAATCTAAATTTATATTCATGAGTATAGTTAAATCTTTGTTATGATTTGTTGGAAATAGTCTAAGATTGAAAGCATGTGAAACAATGAATGTCTATCCATTCGTTTTGCTTTTATTTTTCTTAAATACTGCATATTTTCCACTGTTGCTAGGAATAGCATTTCTAAACTGAATAACTAATCTCTATTTTTTCCCTCTCTAATCTCTTTATATGTTGCATTAATAACTTTATGTGGCCCTATTGGATACGACCTCCCTACTTTATGTGGAAAGGGTTATGATTTACGTTCAGTCAACCTTCATTAGACCCCACTTATCGAACTACAACGGTATATTGTTGGTGTTGGAATTTTTTCTATGCGGATCTCTTCCATTAGTATAAGCAGACATTTATACATACATTAGGTTAAACTGTCCACATTACATATTTTGAGGTGCAACCCATCCCTGGACCTGCTAAAGTGGGATTCGTTGTGCATCAAACTGTCCTTTTTATATCTTAACTTAAAACTGGCTTTGAATTTCAGGGTACGACGACATATTTGAAGAATTGAAAGCCAGAAAGACAAAATGAAAATTAATGTTGGTGGAAAAAATCTTTTAAATTACGGTCACAACCTTAGTGGCTGCTAGAATGAATTCAATCTTTGGAGCCATGTTTGATAAGAATTGGAACCTTCATTTTGATGTTGCAATCACTAAACCTATAATCGATAGAAATCTTGATTATTTTTGTTTCCTTGGGACTAAATCTGAACAGGAGAGCTTTATATTCATCCGAAACCAGATAAAAAGCTCCATAATTGGGGGAATATAAAGCTCTCCTGTTCTGAGTAAAATTAAAAGGACACCGAATAGTCGGGATTTCTATCGATGAAATGTTCAGTGCTCGCTCCATAGAAATGCAGTTTCTAATTCTTATAAGACATGGCTTCAAAGAATGAATTCCTTCCAGCACCGACTAACGTTGTGGTCGTAGTTTCAAACATTTTCCAACAACATTGAGTTTCAATCTGTCATTTTCGCTTTACATTCTTCAAAAATGTAGTAGTACATTGAAATTGAAAATATGTATTAAGTTAAGACATAAAAAGGGATGTTCGATTAACAAAGTATCCCACTTAAGCAGGTCCAGGGATGGGCCGCACCTCCGGAGATGTAATGTAAATTGTTTAATCTAATGCAAGCATTAGTAGCTGCTTATACTAATGTAAGTGATCCGCTCACCAAATATTTCCTACAACAAAAATATGCATGTGTAATTTTACAAGTGGGGTCTAATAAAGGTAGAGTAATGTAAACCTTACCCCTACAAGATAAAAATAGGTCATATGCTTCTAATCCTTAGAAAATCAATAACTTTATTTAAGATCCTTCTTTCATGCCTTAAAACATTCTTTAATGGAGATCATATCATGCTTTTATTATACATATATATCTTTTTTTGCTATTCATTTTTATTTTAGTAACTTGCTTTCTTCTATTCAGATTCATCGTTTTATTCTATTTATATTTATGTGCTTGGCAAATTTGGGTATAGATTTAGTTTCATCTGAAAAATAACAGGTAAGATGTTCATATTTTTAGAACAAACCCTTTTTATTTAAGCTTTTTTGGATGTTTCTGGAATCAAAATCGGTAAACTAATTAATTCTCTTTTGGTTCTTGGATAATTTCATTTAAAAAAGATGTTTTCTATCACAAAGTTTTGAACATTTATGATGTTTAACTATCCTTTACTTTTCAATTCTTAAAAGGGAAAATGATGGTTTTTCTTAAAAATTTGGATTTTTTTAATATTTGAAATATAAAAAATTATTTGCTTTAGTTTAAAATGGAAGCTGAACAAATTTCATTTCATCACTTACCACATTAAGTTAAGCTTGTAAAACGGATTTTCATAAACTAAAAATGATGTTAAAAGTAGTACCATTATCTTATTCAAAGAGTTTTATTCGCATTTCCATGTGCAACGTTACTAAATATTGTCTATCTTTTAAAATCAACTTCTATTTTTCTTAAAAATATCAACTTAATGCTGGTTCCTGGTATTTCCTACAACATCTATTTTATTATTATGCAATTATATCATAAATATTTCTTTCATTGACTTATTTTCCTTATAAATTTTTCTAAACTTTATTTTACCTTTATGACCTTAATTATCTATAATAGGTTTGACAGGTCATCTTTTTTAACAAATCTTAAAGGATGCTTAACCTCTTTCCATTAAGATAATTAGAACCCTCACTTAGAATCAAATAAGTTAGGTGAGCCTTTAAGTATTTAGGTGTCGTAATTAACCTTTTAAAATAATTAGGGGGCGACTCCTTAAAATAATTATTTAGGAATCACCAATATTATTTACACTATTTGAGCTGAGTTAAAATGGGGTATAACAAAGGTAAGTATATATATATATATATGTGTGTGTGTGTGTGTGTATATATATATATTATATATATAAATAGATACAGATGTTCTTACGTATTTTTCATATATTTCTTCTTAACCTGCCATAGTCTTTATTCAAAAAAGTTTTAATGTTTCACTTAGTACTATTCTATTAATTTCTAATTGTTAATACATGTCACGCCACGAGCTACTCTTGAGACGCGGACACGGAACCTTGGACCACAAGTGATCCCAAGCAAACCCTACTAGCATGATCATTAGTATACTAAAGATAATAAACTTAATGCGGAAGCTAAGTTATAATTTAAACTTAAAAGATGGGGAAATAACCATATGCTAAATCTAAGATATATGAAAAATAATGAGTTTAATATAAAGAAAATATTATCTCACTACTAAGCTGAAACTAAGTGTATCTGGAAATAGCCTCTAAACTGGACTAGAAATATTGGGACAAGCCCAAGATAAGTCTAGCAAAAACTTAAACTAATTGACTTAAAGACTGAAAATAACTCATGACTATTGTTCTCGGAGAATGAGCACCTACCACTGAATATGCTGAACTGGAGATCGGGAATCGATTTATGCGCGATCTGTATGCTGAGAAACCTGAACCTACATCACAAGAAGATATAGAGCACGTATACGTGAGTGCTTGAAAGGTACTCAGCATGAAGGATAGAATAAAACTTATATAAACATAATAGAATAAGCACAAAAGCAAGTATAATAATATGAACAGGATATTCAAAAAATCTGAGCCAACTGAATGTAACGACCAATTTATAACATGCTCAAACTGAATACTGAGTGTACTGATAAATGGTCAATGCAAGAGAGTCTAACTAAATTGTGGGAGCTACTTATAACCGATAATAAAAACACATGAGCTAAATGTAAAGTCTGATGTATACGCCCCATCGAGAGGATCCAATATACCCTGTCAGTGGTATAAAGGCATGGTGGCGTGATCACTAAATTGATTCGCACAGAAAGGACCTACAACCTACTTGGATAGTAATTCTGAGATATTGGGTATGTTGTACCGTAGTCCAACTCGGTATTATGCTACTCTTAATGAATTCTATAATTACTTAATTATGACTGAGTTAATTTAAACACTAGATAGCTTAAAACTGAACATTTAAACTAATAATGCAACAATTAATCAGATAATTAAGCGTTTATAACTAAGGCATGTATATTTGAAGTAACTGAAATATATGACCTAGCTTGTGTAATACAAGAACTAAAGAAATACATAGCGAGGGTTTTGAAATTAATGGAATAATATGCAATATGATTTGGAACATATATATAATAAATTCATGAAGTTCCGTTGAAGTTCTAGAAACCCTAGGTTTATTAAGGATAAGATAATATTCATCTCTGTTTCTGGGTGCAGGTGCACTAGAAGTTTATGGTGTATGCCCCTTTTGTTTCTGAAATGGTGGAAAATTTGATCCACCTTTTTATTGCCCAATCTCATTCTAATCTTGGATTTCTTATTCCTGCACTCCTCTCTATCCCTCAACTTCTCCTCTTCAACTTGTTGCACATAGACCATCAATTAGGATATGTCCATGTCATTGTGAGCATTGCAGTCGTACCCTCTCTACTAGATCCATGACATAAACCAGCGACAAAGAAAATCATTCTGTATCTCATATCCTTAACCATCTCAGGAGAATAGCAAGACAGTTGGATGAACTTCAACACATACTCATGAATACTTAAGGAGTCCTGTTTCAGAGTAAGAAACTCCCGTACCTTTTCCTTCTATAGTTCTCAGTTAATGAAATGCCCCAAGAAAGCCTCTTTGGGACTTTTTAACTTCTTACATATTCCACCTTCGTGCGTGTTTCAGATAACACGCTTAACACCTATGACTAAAACTCTACAGACACGACTTCATTGACTCTCGAGGACTCTTGAACTCTTTCTCTAATATCATGTTTGTCACGCCCCGAGCCTACACCCTGTACGTGACCGACACTCAATGAACATTGCTGGTCTTGAGTGAACCCTTGGCCTGGCTTACTTAACTCAGCGGAAAAGTAACTCAAATAAAACAATCTCATGATATAAGTTGAAGAAATAATAGTTTGGGCAAACTAATAATTAAGTCTCATAACAAAATAATCTGAATACAAATACAAGTGACTCAAACTGTCTATCTTACTGTCTATGAAGACTCTACAAAACCAAGATGGATGTTGGGACAAACCCCACAACATCCTTTAAATGAAATACTAGAAAGTGAATAAAAGTGTCCTTCAAAATGAAAGGATACTCACCACTGACTACAAATGGATTAACGAGGCGCTGGATAATGCTGATCCTTATTACCTGTGTCTGCATTATAACACGATGCAGACCAGTCTCCATCAATGCATTGAATTTACGGGTATGATGTTTGGAATGGTAAATAACAACTAACAACTTGAAAAGACTAAGATTAACTCAACTTGGCTCTGCTCAACTCATGAATACTCAACTCAATGTAGATATATAAGGAAATCAAAAGATTTGTAAAATAGTAAAAACAACTTAGTTCGTTAAAGAAAATACAATCGCAAAATCAACTTTACTTATGTGTGAAAGAAGTATAGTTCGGTGACAACCATCATTATCAGCATAAGCGATGGTACAACGTCTTACCTCACATTGCAAGAGGACCTTCCTATACCTTGCCGTCAGTATAGAACCTAAAATACTACGTGGATCCACTAGTGTATGACAAAAAGCATTAAGGAATCATTTAAAATATATGACCCTTTATCTGTCCATGCAGGCTACATGTCTTTTGGGGGCTTGAGTAAATATGAATTCGCGTCCCCATATCGGTGCTCAATACTACTCCTAAAATACTTAACTCATATGTTTTAAAAACTATTTCTTCTCTGGTTTGTGGTAATTTTCTCAAACATAGCTTTTAAAAGCTCTCTTGGGAATCATAGCTTCCTCTTACCTATAACTAGCCAAAGGGTCTGTTGGAACTCTAGATTCCTTTCTTTCTCAAAATGTGAAAAAATTAATAATTCTTAGGGATTAGTGATATGCCGTGGTTTCAAGATATTTTTTATACCTTTTTTCTTAAGTTTAGTGTGTGTCCAAAAGCCTTTTTGTATTGATTTTTATGTAGTTTCTCTTTATTTGCAGAAAATCTGTCTATAGATGAACGCGGAAGTTTTCGAGCAAGAAATGCAGAAAAGTTACCACCTACGGAGCTTGTGACAGTCCGTCGTGCCTGTGACGGTCCATAGGTGGCATCATAGTGAAGCTGCTGAAGGATGATGGGAAAGTCTGGCCAAGTGTGGGATTACGAATTTCATGACGGACCGTCATAGCCATGACAGTCTGTCCTGCAGGTTCATCGTGATGATCAAAGAGTAATCCCAGTACCCAATTTCCAAGAAGTTTAAACAAAGACCCTCGACGGACCGTCGTGCTCGAAACGGACCGTCATACCTGTTCGTCGACGGTAATGAAGAAAGCAGCAGAAGGATATGTAAAGTACAGGATGACGGAGGCCATGACGTCCCGTCGTGACCATGACGGCCCGTCACAAGGTCCGTTGATCCAGTCGCGTTTTGACAGATTTTCAGCAATTAGAGTCCTTCTTTTATTTGGTTTTTGTTTTTTATAAATAGTTTGAAAACCTCGTTCTTGGGGTTAGACTCTCTTATAGTTAGATTATCCTATGTTAGTCTCTTTGTTAGTAGACTTTGTGATTGTGTTATACTTTTGAAGAATCTTTAGTCCTCGATTAATTCCAGTAATTGAGACACTTTTTCTGGAATTAATTGTTGGTGCGTTTGTTGATTAATCAAGTAAACTTCTGGATTTTTTTCTTTCTCATTGAAGTAAAGGCATGGATTCTTATAATAAATATATGAATATTGTGATTATGACTATGAGTAACTAAATTCCATGACTAGGGTTGTGGGAACCATGGGTGAATAATAAGGTAAAATCTAACTAAAATAACAATTCTAGAATAGTGTCTTGCATGTATTGATAATTCTTTTGTTTAGAAGTCTTTTTAACGGATGACCAATGTTAGAACTCGCCTTAATGCTACTTGCCGGACCAAGGAGGTAGATAATAGGAAAAGAATTATCAACATAGATTTAGTGTATACTATCTCATAGGCTAGTATTGATTGGTACAAGTTAATAACTTTGTCAAATATCGAATACAATGCTTAATATGCGGTAAAGGTAAGGGTTAGTATAGCAACACACGTAGCCGGACCTAGGTGCGGAGCGAAATTTTCTAGATGCCGGACCAAGGATTTAGAAATACATAACTTATCACTTTGCATTCAAGATACTAGGAAAGAATTGTTATAGTTAGAATTATCAAGTTAGGAACCTGTGGGGAACACTTAAACCCTAGTTACTGTTTTTAATTGATTAAACTCCAAGGTTTGACTCTGTTAGTTGGTTACTTTAATTGATTTAGTTATCTTTATTAATTTAGAAATAAAAAAAAACCCTTTTATTGTCTTTGGTTTTCTAAGGAGAGAATTGACAAATAATAGTAATAATAGATTGAAGTTAAGTCTGAACTATTTTCCTCGTGGGAACGATCCCAACTTGATTAGTTGGGTTCATTACATGATACGACCGCTTTACTTTTTATTTGAGAAGTAAGTTTGAGCGTATCAAATTTTGGCGCCGCTGCCGGGGAAAATAGCTTTTAGATTAACTTAAACTTATTACTAAAGTTTAGTCAATATTTTCTTGATTTTACTTTTCTATTGTTTTTTATTCTTGCAGAACTATCTTCCTTGTATGCCAAATACACGGAGAGGAAGAGAACCCTTGATTCCCTATGATAACGAATTAGAGTGTACATTACGGAATATGAATTAAAATTTAGGTAGTAATGATGATGATCCAAACCAGAACATCCCTTCTCCCGTACATAATCATGGTCAGGTATTCTCCGAGTGAAAATCAACAGAGGGGACAAAATCCCGCTCCACATCCTCAAGAATACTACAGAGGCTATGACAGTGTAGCAGACTCCGATGGGCCACTTGTCCTGCCCTCTGTACCACCAGGCCACACCTTTGTGGTAACTTGTAGCCTGATGCAAATGCTCAATGACAGAGGTTTGTTTTCAGGGCTACCTTTTGAGGATCCACATGCCCATATATTTAAGGTAAGGGCAGTGTGTAAAAGTTGTGTAGGGATGCCTAATTTGGATTTGGATGTAATAGGGCTAAGAGTCTTCCCCCTCTCAATGACGGTAGAGGCTGCTATATGGTTCAATGAGCTCCCTTATAACTCAATTTTCACTTGGAACCAACAAAGGGACGTTTTCTTAGCACGCTACTAGCCGGTCTCCAAGAAACTAAACAACAAAGACAGAGTGAACAATTTTTGGCACTACCAGGAGAGTCAGTTAGTAGTTCTTGGGATAGATTCACCACATTTTTTAGAAGCGTCCCCAATCACCGCATAGATGATGAGTCACAAATGGAATACTTTTATCAGGGACAGGATGATAACAATAAAGCGGTGTTGGATACTATAGCGGGTGATTCTTATGGGGAGTGTCCTTATGCTGAGATTGCCGAAAAGTTAGAGAAAATCTCCCGGAACAATAAAGCTTGTAGTACTAGGAAGTCAGATACTGGGAGAAATACCTTCCCAGTGCAATCCACTCACAGCCCAGCCACAGATGATACTCGTGAAGAGATGGCTCAGATGAGAACTCAGCTTGGGTTGGTATTAAAACATATCATTAGGGGTGCAGAAAAGATAAATGTAGTTAACTACTTGTATAAACCTCCACCACCAAATGATGAATGCTATTATGAGGAGAATTTCTATGCGGTAAATGAACAGACGGGGGGTTTCCGACCGAGCAATCAAGGTTCAAATCAGGAGAATTGGCGCCAAGGTCAAGGAAACCAAGGTGGGATCTATGGTAACTATAACCAGGAGGTTCATTATGTTTGAGATGGAAACTACAACCGCAACAACTACTTCAACAGGGGTAACTATATTAACAGAAATGATAGGAATGGGCCCTATGTCCCTTCTCAAAATCGTGAAGTTACTCCTAGTAATAGTGGAGATAGTACGGCACGAGTTGAGGATATGTTGCACAAAATAATGAGGAGGTTCGATGCTAATGATGAGCATATTAAAGAGTTAAGGAGTGATTTAGCGTGTACTGGGCAGAAAGTCGAGACACAGGCAATATCGATTAAGCAGATTGAACTGCAAATGGACCAATTATTTTCGACTATGAACACACGGCAACTGGGCACTCTTCCTAGCAACGCTGTATATGAAAATAAGACCTAAATAGTCTTATATTTGCCTCATAAGAATGGGCCTATGGGCAAAAATGGGTTGGTCCAAATTGGGCTTTTATTTATACACATAGGAAGGGAAAAAGACCCATAACCCAACAATTCTCCCCCTCACGACTATGTGGAGGAGACCGCCATCCCGGCGACCATGCAACAATCTTCAAACTTCCCTCTTGGCAAAGCTTTAGTCATCATATCGGAACCATTGTCATTTGTATGAATCTTTTCAAGCTCAAGCAACTTAGAATCCAACACATCTCGAATCCAATGGTATCTCACATCAATGTGTTCAGACCGACCAAGGAACGTAGAATTCTTGCCAAGATGTATAGCACTTTCACTGTCACAATAAAGCACATACCTCTCTTGAGCACAACAAAGTTCCCCCAAGAATCTCTTCATCCAAAGCAATTCTTTACAAGCTTCAACGACAGCAATAAGCTCAGCTTCTGTAGTAGATAGAGCAACACATTTTTGCAACCTAGATTGCCAAGACACAGCTCCCCCTGCAAAAGTAACCAAGTACCCTGAAGTAGACTTGCGAGTATCAACATCACCAGCCATGTCTGAATCAGTATAACCACAAAGAATAGGCTTCCCTGTACCAAAACACAAACTCAGACTAGAAGTGCCACAGAGATATCTCATAACCCACTTCACAGCATTCCAATGTTCTCTTCCCGGATTAGAAAGAAAACGGCTAACAACTCCAACAGCGTGAGCAATATCCGGTCTTGTACAAACCATCGCATACATCAAACTACCAACAGCTGAAGCATAAGGAACTTTCTTCATATCTTCCTTCTCATCATCACTAGAAGGACACTGTTTCGTGCTCAATTTGAAGTGCATAGCTAAAGGTGTACTGACAACCTTAGCTTTGTCCATGCTGAATCTGCGAAGTACTTTCTGAATGTACTTCTCTTGTGATAATACCAATTTCTTGGCCTTTCTATCACGGACAATCTGCATGCCAAGAATCTGCCTTGCTGGTCCTAAGTCTTTCATAGCAAAAGACTTACTCAACTCTTGCTTCAACTTCTGAATCCTGCAAGTATTATGACCAACAACAAGCATGTCATCAACATAAAGCAACACAATAATAAAGTCACCATCAGAGAACTTTTGCACAAAAACACAATGGTCTGAAGAAGTCTTCTTGAAGCCCTGCTGACTCATAAAAGAACCAAACTTCCTGTACCACTGCCTGGGAGCTTGTTTCAAACCATACAAGCTCTTCTTCAATTTGCAAACATAATTCTCTTTACCCTTGACTTCAAAACCTTCCGGTTGCTCCATATAAATTTCTTCATCTAAGTCACCATGGAGGAAAGCAGTTTTAACATCCATTTGCTCAACCTCTAAATCTAGACTTGCAGCCAAGCCTAGAACCACACGAATGGATGACATCTTCACAACTGGAGAGAATATCTCATCAAAATCAACTCCCCTTTTCTGATTAAATCCCTTGACAACTAATCTAGCTTTGTACCGTGGAACTGGATTACCATCTTCATGTTTCACCCGAAAAACCCACCTGTTTTTCAAAGCTTTTCTGTCTTTAGGTAACTTAACCAAATCAAAGGTATGATTATCATGCAAGGATTTAATCTCATCTTCCATAGCATCAAACCACCTTTCTTTTTCTTCACTTTCCATGGCCTCATCAAGACTCTCAGGTTCTCCCCCGTCAGTCAAGAGTACATACTCATTGGGAGAATAACGAGATGAAGGAATTCTCTCTCTACTAGATCGTCTGAGAGAACTCTCTGGAGCATCTATAATTGGTTGTTGGACAACCACATCATCTTGCACTGGAGCATCAACAACATCATGCCGGTCATTCTGAACATGATCACCATCTTCATTATCAACTTGATTTTCATCATTATGAAGATTTTCTTCCGGTGCAATAGTCAAAGGAACTGGATCAACATCAACTAAGCTCTCACTACTCTGAAAATCAGCCTTGTCAGCTTTGTCAAAATCTTCAATTGTTTGGTCTTCAAAGAACACAACATCACGGCTTCTAACAAGTTTCTTCTCAACAGGATCATAGAAACGATAGCCAAATTCATCTTGACCATAACCAATGAAGATACACTGCCTAGTTTTAACATCCAACTTTGACCTTTCATCCTTAGGAACATGTACAAAGGCTTTACACCCAAAGACTCTAAGATGATCATAAGAAACATTCTTACCAGTCCAAACTCTGTCAGGGACATCACCATCTAAAGCAACAGCAGGAGATAAATTGATAACATAAGCAGCAGTATTAAGTGCTTCTGCCCAAAAGGAATCTGACAGCTTAGCATCTGAAAGCATACATCTAACCCTCTCAACTAGAGTTCTGTTCATCCTCTCTGCTAAACCATTTAACTGAGGAGTCTTTGGAGGAGTTTTCTGATGCCTAATACCCTGCTCTCTGCAATATCTATCAAAAGGACCAATATACTCACCACCATTATCTGAGCGGATGCATTTCAATGTCTTCCCTGTTTGTCTTTCAACCAAGGCCTGAAAACTCTTGAACACATCAAGTACTTGATCCTTGGACTTCAAAGGAAATACCCAGAGTTTGCGAGAATGATCATCAATAAAAGTCACAAAGTAAAGTGCACCACCATGAGATCTTACCTTAAAAGGACCACACAAATCAGAATGTACCAACTCCAGCAAATCAAGCTTTCTTGAAGGCGGATGACTCTGAAAAGAAACTCTTTTCTGTTTACCGGCTAAGCAATGAACACATTTCTTCAACTTTGCTTGTTTCACTCCAGAAAGCAAATTTTTCTTAGCCAAACTATCAATCCCCTTCTCGCTCATATGACTCAGCCTTCTATGCCATAACTCTGATGAAGTATCATTCTCCACCAAATTTACTGAGTCTCTGGACATGGAGCCCTGAAATACATACAAGTTAGACAACTTGTCACCACGGGCCACAACCATCAAACCTCTAGTAAGCTTCCACTGGCCAACACCAAGTGTATTAACATAACCCTCATCATCAAGATATCCCACAGAAATCAAATTCAAGCGAACATCTGGAGCATGCTTGACATTATTGAGAACTAGTTTGGAACCATTGTTACTTTCCAAACAAACTGTCCCAATGCCAATAACTTCAACTTCATGATTATTGCCCATTTTCAACGTTCCAAAATTACCTGGAGTATAAGAAGAAAATAATTCCTTCTTTGGCGTGACATGAGAAGTAGCACCAGAATCCACAAACCAGCTAGACTCATCACGAACAAGATTAATGGCATTTGCATCACAAGAAACAAGAAGATCATCATTAGCAACAACAGCAACACGATTTTCATTATCGCCTTCTCTCTTTTGTTGTCTCATATCTCTCTTGTGCTTGTAACAATATTTCATGATATGCCCATTCTTGTGGCAATAGTCACATGTAATATTCTTGTATTTAGACTTTGACTTGCTTCTACTTTTACCTCTATCATTCTGACCTCTGGACTTGTTTCTCCCCCTATCTTCAGTAACCAAAACATCGGAGTGTGAAGCTGAAGAAGATGAGGCTTGAGATCTTCTTCTCATTTCTTCATTCAAGACACCACTCTTAGTATATTCCATGGTTACAACACCACTGGGAGCAGAATTAGTCAAAGAAACTCGAAGAGTTTCCCAAGAGTCTGGCAGAGTATTAAGAAGCCAAAGTCCCTGTATCTCATCATCAAACTTTACACCCATTCCGGACAGCTGGTCAAGAACACCCTGAAAATCATTAATATGATCAGAAATAGGAGTGCCCTCTTTATACCTGATATTCATTAATTGTTTCAATAGGAACAACTTGTTGTTGCCAGTCTTCGAAGCATAAAGTGTCTCGAGCTTGTCCCACAAACTTTTGGCATGTGTCTCATTCACAATATGATTTCTAACATTATCTTCAACCCATTGTCTAATATAGCCACAAACCTGCAGATGCTCAAATTCCCATTCTTCATCATTCAAAGACTGAGGCTTATTAGAAGCAAACACAGGTAAATGCATCTTCTTGACAAATAGAAGATCTTTCATCTTGCCTTTCCAAATATGATAGTTACTACCATTTAAACACACCATTTTGCTCATATTTGCCTCCATCATTCAAAACGACAATCAACAATAACCAATGCTCTGATACCACTTTGTTGGGAAAGACAAGGCACTAACAAAGAATGCCTGACAGGATAACAACGGAAGAATACCCAAGTCTATACTTTCCCTTTTCGATTTGAACCAAGAGAAGACAAACAACCACAAGCAATATGATAGTAAGGCAGCAAGTAATTCAACCAAACAAATATAACAAGGCAATAATAAACCAATCACACAAGACACCAAGATTTACGTGGAAAACCCTTCGATGTGAAGAGTAAAAAACCACGGGACCAAAAGCTCCACTATAATCACCAAGAGTTACAATATTGTTCTCCAAAATTGGCCACAAAACAAGTGCCAAACAACGAGCAACAACAAAATAAGATTGCACCAAATCTAGAGAATTAAAGGAGCAAAATCACCAATTTCGCAGCTACTGTTCACGACAGCAAAACTGAAGCTGCAGGCCACCAAATCCAACTCTGTCAGTTCCTAATCAAAGATTGAGATGAATATAATATGCTGTCCAAAAATCAGCTCAATCGGACAAGAAACGAAGCGGGAATCGCAATTTGAAGTTGGCTGTTAGGGCTGAATTTTGACTGCGAAAACTGCTCTCTTTCTCTCTTTTTGGCTGCTGAAAAAACTCTCTGTGTATATGAAAATAAGACCTAAATAGGCTTATATTTGCCTCATAAGAATGGGCCTATGGGCAAAAATGGGTTGGTCCAAATTGGGCTTTTATTTATCCACATAGGAAGGGAAAAAGGCCCATAACCCAACAATTCTCCCCCTCACGACTATGTGGAGGAGACCGCCATCCCGGCGACCATGCAACAATCTTCAAACTTCCCTCTTGGCAAAGCTTTAGTCATCATATCGGAACCATTGTCATTTGTATGAATCTTTTCAAGCTCAAGCAACTTAGAATCCAACACATCTCGAATCCAATGGTATCTCACATCAATGTGTTTAGACCGACCATGGAACGTAGAATTCTTGCCAAGATGTATAGCACTTTGACTGTCACAATAAAGCACATACCTCTCTTGAGCACAACCAAGTTCCCCCAAGAATCTCTTCATCCAAAGCAATTCTTTACAAGCTTCAACGACAGCAATAAGCTCAGCTTCTGTAGTAGATAGAGCAACACATTTTTGCAACCTAGATTGCCAAGACACAGCTCCCCCTGCAAAAGTAACCAAGTACCCTGAAGTAGACTTGCGAGTATCAACATCACCAGCCATGTCTGAATCAGTATAACCACAAAGAATAGGCTTCCCTGTACCAAAACACAAACTCAGACTAGAAGTGCCACAGAGATATCTCATAACCCACTTCACAGCATTCCAGTGTTCTCTTCCCGGATTAGAAAGAAAACGGCTAACAACTCCAACAGCGTGAGCAATATCCGGTCTTGTACAAACCATCGCATACATCAAACTACCAACAGCTGAAGCATAAGGAACTTTCTTCATATCTTCCTTCTCATCATCACTAGAAGGACACTGTTTCGTGCTCAATTTGAAGTGCATAGCTAAAGGTGTACTGACAACCTTAGCTTTGTCCATGCTGAATCTGCGAAGTACTTTCTGAATGTACTTCTCTTGTGATAATACCAATTTCTTGGCCTTTCTATCACGGACAATCTGCATGCCAAGAATCTGCCTTGCTGGTCCTAAGTCTTTCATAGCAAAAGACTTACTCAACTCTTGCTTCAACTTCTGAATCCTGCAAGTATTATGACCAACAACAAGCATGTCATCAACATAAAGCAACACAATAATAAAGTCACCATCAGAGAACTTTTGCACAAAAACACAATGGTCTGAAGAAGTCTTCTTGAAGCCCTGCTGACTCATAAAAGAACCAAACTTCCTGTACCACTGCCTGGGAGCTTGTTTCAAACCATACAAGCTCTTCTTCAATTTGCAAACATAATTCTCTTTACCCTTGACTTCAAAACCTTCCGGTTGCTCCATATAAATTTCTTCATCTAAGTCACCATGGAGGAAAGCAGTTTTAACATCCATTTGCTCAACCTCTAAATCTAGACTTGCAGCCAAGCCTAGAACCACACGAATGGATGACATCTTCACAACTGGAGAGAATATCTCATCAAAATCAACTCCCCTTTTCTGATTAAATCCCTTGACAACTAATCTAGCTTTGTACCGTGGAACTGGATTACCATCTTCATGTTTCACCCGAAAAACCCACCTGTTTTTCAAAGCTTTTCTGTCTTTAGGTAACTTAACCAAATCAAAGGTATGATTATCATGCAAGGATTTAATCTCATCTTCCATAGCATCAAACCACCTTTCTTTTTCTTCACTTTCCATGGCCTCATCAAGACTCTCAGGTTCTCCCCCGTCAGTCAAGAGTACATACTCATTGGGAGAATAACGAGATGAAGGAATTCTCTCTCTACTAGATCGTCTGAGAGAACTCTCTGGAGCATCTATAATTGGTTGTTGGACAACCACATCATCTTGCACTGGAGCATCAACAACATCATGCCGGTCATTCTGAACATGATCACCATCTTCATTATCAACTTGATTTTCATCATTATGAAGATTTTCTTCCGGTGCAATAGTCAAAGGAACTGGATCAACATCAACTAAGCTCTCACTACTCTGAAAATCAGCCTTGTCAGCTTTGTCAAAATCTTCAATTGTTTGGTCTTCAAAGAACACAACATCACGGCTTCTAACAAGTTTCTTCTCAACAGGATCATAGAAACGATAGCCAAATTCATCTTGACCATAACCAATGAAGATACACTGCCTAGTTTTAACATCCAACTTTGACCTTTCATCCTTAGGAACATGTACAAAGGCTTTACACCCAAAGACTCTAAGATGATCATAAGAAACATCCTTACCAGTCCAAACTCTGTCAGGGACATCACCATCTAAAGCAACAGCAGGAGATAAATTGATAACATAAGCAGCAGTATTAAGTGCTTCTGCCCAAAAGGAATCTGACAGCTTAGCATCTGAAAGCATACATCTAACCCTCTCAACTAGAGTTCTGTTCATCCTCTCTGCTAAACCATTTAACTGAGGAGTCTTTGGAGGAGTTTTCTGATGCCTAATACACTGCTCTCTGCAATATCTATCAAAAGGACCAATATACTCACCACCATTATCTGAGCGGATGCATTTCAATGTCTTCCCTGTTTGTCTTTCAACCAAGGCCTGAAAACTCTTGAACACATCAAGTACTTGATCCTTGGACTTCAAAGGAAATACCCAGAGTTTGCGAGAATGATCATCAATAAAAGTCACAAAGTAAAGTGCACCACCATGAGATCTTACCTTAAAAGGACCACACAAATCAGAATGTACCAACTCCAGCAAATCAAGCTTTCTTGAAGGCGGATGACTCTGAAAAGAAACTCTTTTCTGTTTACCGGCTAAGCAATGAACACATTTCTTCAACTTTGCTTGTTTCACTCCAGAAAGCAAATTTTTCTTAGCCAAACTATCAATCCCCTTCTCGCTCATATGACTCAGCCTTCTATGCCATAACTCTGATGAAGTATCATTCTCCACCAAATTTACTGAGTCTCTGGACATGGAGCCCTGAAATACATACAAGTTAGACAACTTGTCACCACGGGCCACAACCATCAAACCTCTAGTAAGCTTCCACTGGCCAACACCAAGTGTATTAACATAACCCTCATCATCAAGATATCCCACAGAAATCAAATTCAAGCGAACATCTGGAGCATGCTTGACATTATTGAGAACTAGTTTGGAACCATTGTTACTTTCCAAACAAACTGTCCCAATGCCAATAACTTCAACTTCATGATTATTGCCCATTTTCAACGTTCCAAAATTACCTGGAGTATAAGAAGAAAATAATTCCTTCTTTGGCGTGACATGAGAAGTAGCACCAGAATCCACAAACCAGCTAGACTCATCACGAACAAGATTAATGGCATTTGCATCACAAGAAACAAGAAGATCATCATTAGCAACAACAGCAACACGATTTTCATTATCGCCTTCTCTCTTTTGTTGTCTCATATCTCTCTTGTGCTTGTAACAATATTTCATGATATGCCCATTCTTGTGGCAATAGTCACATGTAATATTCTTGTATTTAGACTTTGACTTGCTTCTACTTTTACCTCTATCATTCTGACCTCTGGACTTGTTTCTCCCCCTATCTTCAGTAACCAAAACATCGGAGTGTGAAGCTGAAGAAGATGAGGCTTGAGATCTTCTTCTCATTTCTTCATTCAAGACACCACTCTTAGTATATTCCATGGTTACAACACAACTGGGAGCAGAATTAGTCAAACAAACTTGAAGAGTTTCCCAAGAGTCTGCCAGAGTATTAAGAAGCCAAAGTCCCTGTATCTCATCATCAAACTTTACACCCATTCCGGACAGCTGGTCAAGAACACCCTGAAAATCATTAATATGATCAGAAATAGGAGTGCCCTCTTTATACCTGATATTCATTAATTGTTTCAATAGGAACAACTTGTTGTTNCTCAAGCTTGTCCCACAAACTTTTGGCATGTGTCTCATTCACAATATGATTTCTAACATTATCTTCAACCCATTGTCTAATATAGCCACAAACCTGCAGATGCTCAAATTCCCATTCTTCATCATTCAAAGACTGAGGCTTATTAGAAGCAAACACAGGTAAATGCATCTTCTTGACAAATAGAAGATCTTTCATCTTGCCTTTCCAAATATGATAGTTACTACCATTTAAACACACCATTTCGCTCATATTTGCCTCTATCATTCAAAAACGACAATCAACAATAACCAATGTTCTGATACCACTTTGTTGGGAAAGACAAGGCACTAACAAAGAATGTCTGACAGAATAACAGCGGAAGAATACCCAAGTCTATACTTTCCCTTTTCGATTTGAACCAAGAGAAGACAAACAACCACAAGCAATATGATAGTAAGGCACAAGTAATTCAATTAAACAGATATAACAAGGCAATAGTAAACCAATCACACAAGACACCAAGATTTACGTGGAAAACCCTTCGATGTGAAGAGTAAAAAACCACGGGACCAAAAGCTCCACTATAATCACCAAGAGTTACAATATTGTTCTCCAAAATTGGCAACAAAACAAGTGCCAAACAACGAGCAACAACAAAATAAGATTGCACCAAATCTAGAGAATTAAAGGAGCAAAATCACCAATTTCGCAGCTACTGTTCATGACAGAAAAACTGAAGCTGCAGGCCACCAAATCCAACTCTGTCAGTTCCTAATCAAAGATTGAGATGAAGATAATATGCTGTACAAAAATCAGCTCAATCGGACAAGAAACGAAGCGGGAATCGCAATTTGAAGTTGGCTGTTAGGGCTGAATTTTGACTGCGAAAACTGCTCTCTTTCTCTCTTTTTGGCTGCTGAAAAAACTCTCTGTGTATATGAAAATAAGACCTAAATAGGCTTATATTTGCCTCATAAGAATGGGCCTATGGGCAAAAATGGGTTGGTCCAAATTGGGCTTTTATTTATCCACATAGGAAGGAAAAAAGACCCATAACCCAACAAGGGGGTGTATTGGCGCATCTTTGATGTAATAGTGCATAGCAATTGTATTTGTTAGTTAATTATTTGCTTCTGAAAGGTTTATTAGTTAACTTTTATTATTAAGAGTCTTCTAGGAATACACCCTCTATATTATAGGCGTTGTTGTTGGTCTTTATTCATATTTAAACAATTTATCTGCATTGAACTAGAGACATATGTTGGAGAGTCAAACTCACCAACAAAGGTCAAGGGTACTCCTCCAACTTCAACCTAATTGTCCTCGTTAAGAATATCACGTACCATCACAATTTAACAGTGGGCAAACTTCTTAATCTCACATACCGTTGTTTTCAAAATTCTCTACCTCATAATTTATCCACTGCCCATATCTTTTCTTGCCTCTGAGGTCTTAGTTTTTGGTCAGGTAAAAATTTGCTAATACGTCAACTTCTTTGACCAAAATATCTTACATCGTCTCTTGTCAAAGATAAAAAAAAATATGGATACCCAATTTTGACCTTCGCTTCGTCTAGATTATTGTTTCCACCTTCTAATTTAATAGAGTATCAAATTATCCTTTTTCACATCAACCATTTACTACTACGACTAGTTATCGCTACTATTTATTATTGTTGCCATGTTTTTTATTACCATTTAAAATATATGTTTTATTATCGGAATTACTATTATCACTTTTGTTTCTCTATTTCTTAAATAACTAGTTTTAAGGAACGTGCATTGCACGTGTGTATCTTATATATAGTATACGAAGATGTAAAATAGAATTAATATTACTAAATTAACTCTTTTTAGTAAATAATTATAATTTAAAGAAAAATTATAAATGCTTTAAAATTATTAATAAAGATTCTCATAGAGTTACATGTATTTTGAGTTCAAAATGATGAGATATTATTGAAACATTTCAAAATACATTCAAACATTAAAGATAAGGAGAAAGTGACATTTTTTAGTAGTATTATTATTTACTTCAGTAAACTTCGTAAATAAATCTAACCGACAAAATTTTAAAATAATATCAATATAAAAAATTTCACCAATAGTCTTTCCTCTTAAGGCTATATTCATAAATTAAGTACACAATTTAAGTATAAATTTTATGTTTACTATTCATACTTGAAATTTAATATGTTCATGACATTAATAAAGATTACCATAAATATTTCAATACTGTATATTTATAAATAATCTATCTTTTACAAATTATTATTTGAGTAATAATATCGAGAGGTAATTCTAAACAAAAAAGGTATGTTTTTGTTATAATGAAAGATAATTAAACTGAGGTTTGAGTGTATATCAAATATTTACCTCGACGAATTCTTTGTTGTAAATATACATATATATTATAGTATTATAATTTAATTTTAATATATCAACAACATCACTTTTGGTGAAAAAATTTGTCTCTATAAGTTTCTACCTTATCTTTGTAGAATTAAAGTATTTTACTTTTTCCTGCCGCATACATATCATATAGGTGTTGTTAAATTTAAAGTATCTCTAACCTAATAGAAGTTTTATCTTGATATAATATATTAACCTTTTTCAATAAAAAAAAATTACTTAGATGAATAAAATTTAAGTATTGATTATAGAATCATTAATTTGAATTAAGATTATTTTATGGTAAATTACTATTTTCTTGCCTATTTTATATAGTTAACAAAGAGTGTATCTTGTGACATAAAATTTTATCAAGTTCAAATGAACATAAAATAATAGGAAAGAAATATATGGAGAAATACATCCTCAATGAAGAAGGAAGATCAAAATATATTTTCATGTTATATTCACTATATCTTTAATATTTTTGTCACCAACATTTACTTTCTTCATTCATTTTTACTTAGATATATATTAAAAATAATTATAATCATGTCTATATTACCATATTATAAGTAGAAGTAAAAATCCATTTTGAAATAGTGGATTTAACATCAAAATTAATGATTCAATGGACAACATTGATGCCCGTTTTAGCAAAATAAAAAAGAAACTGCTTCATTTTAGGGTATGAATTTAAACAGTTTTTTAATAAAGAAGAAATATCTTACGTAAATACTGTGACATTTTTCATATTTGTGTGTTATTATTGTCTTTCCCACAAGTTTTTGTCACTATTATCTCATGGAAATCATAAAAAATAAAAGATGTGTGTGAATTTAAGGATTATTTGCTACTCCATCCGTCCGATATTTTTTTTTATGGTTTCTATTTTAGAACCAAACAATAAAAACACTGACTAACCTTTTAAGATTTATATTCTCATCATATTAATTTCCAAAAAAAATTGCAATTTATACTACTTTTCATATAGTTATAGAATATCTAATTATTTTTGTATAAAATATCTATTTAATGTGATTTTATTTGAATTTAAAATTAGTCAAATTGACTTTCGAAAAGAGCAACACGACAAACTATACTGGACGGAGGAAGTACAATTTATTTATTAACTCTTTCTTACGTGGTACCTCGAGTACCGTTGGATTTTGATCTTAATAAATTGTTGAAAATAACCCTTAGAGTTTTTAAAAAGACGAAGAGTAGAAATCATTTGAAAATCATAGTTTCCAAATGAGAAGAAACCCACTATTTATAGCTAACAAATAGTAGTATGAATAGGTGCTAATTTTTCCTTATCAGAAAGGTTAAAACCTTTCAAAAAGACACTATTCATAGGAAAAGGCACAACCCTTCAAAAAATTTAAAAACCTTTGAAAAAATTACAACCCTTTGGATAAGTCCCCACTCATCAGAAAAGGCACAACCGTTTCGAAAAGTCACTGCCCTTTCAAAAAATCACAACCCTTCAATTGTAAGACCCCATAAATAAATTAAGGTGATTAGACCATCACATATGTCTAAAAATATTTAAAGCATGTTCATTAAGTGTTTAATAGTATATATACATGATTTGAGGTGATTTGGAAGTTAAACGTCAAGGGATGACCAAAATGTGCAACAACTAGTCACCAAAGGTGGGCCTTAAGTGTTTTTATGTACTTATGTGTGATTCATGGGCTCATGAAGTCCTCATATCAGTTATGATGATTTTTATAGGCAGTGTGTTAAGATGTTTGGAGCTCAAACGTCCAAGATGTTCAAAAGTTAGCCCTTTAGACGTGCTAGTCTGTCCTTGTATGTTTGGCTTGTTTTTATGTGTTGTTTGAAGTCCAAAAACAGTATGGTTGACCCTAATATATTAATATACATGTTAAGGTTAAAACATCTGGGTATGAATCCTCGAGGACCACCTTAAGGACCCTAGAGGAGGACCCAAACTTTGGACAAGAGGCTGCCCAAGGCAGCGTGCAGCAGCAAGAATGGGACCTTGCCCTCGGGACACGCGCCTAGAATTAGGCTAACTACCTCAAATTTTATTTGTGTCAGAATCAGGGGCTTCCTCCGTGACCCGCAACCACTTCACAGATCCAGTTACGTCGTTTTCAAGTAAATTTTGACATGTCTAAAAGTCCCTATAAGCATTGGAGTGTTTTGTTAACATACGGGGACGGTTATAAACTGATTTTACGACATATTTAATCCTTTTTACAAGTAAAAACCCAAACACCCAATAAGATAATCAAAAATCCCAAATCACTCTTCTTCTCCAAATTCTACCAAACCTCCATTGGAGGGAAAACTCAAGTTCAATCTAGAGGTTGGATTTTCATGGTTTCTTCTTCAATTTCTTATGGGATTCTCTTGTATAAAGGTATGGTGATCCTTCATCTCTAAATAACCTTTCATTTAGAGAGATCCTTTCAAATTTTTCAAAGAGAATTCATTGTCAAAATTCCTATCTTCAAATCTAGCCATGGGTTCTTTCTCAAAACGTTTTCAAAGGCTTTCTCATGATGAATTTATGTTGGTGTATTGATTTAAGGTTAATTTCAATCCAATTGCATGATAAACTCATGTTCTCTCCAATTCTCAAATTAGCCTATGATATGGGCATTGTGTTCTTGAGTATATGTTAATTGATTTGTGATTTTATCATGTTGAATTGCTTATATCTATGGCCTATAATGTAGATTGATGGTGAATTTTTTATGAGTGATCCATGTGTATCAAGATTTTATAGTTTGAATAAGATTAGCCTAGGTTCCTCTATATTCCATGGATTCCTAATGTTGCATTCTTACTGTGATCTCGATTCTGTCGCATTTGTAGTTGGATTTCGTTAAGGTTATGATCTCTTTAGCTAGTGCCTTATATTGTATTTTTATGAATCATGAATTTTTATTATTGAGGATCAAGGCATGGGATATTGGTGAGTCATCTAAGCCTACCTACTTGCTAATGAATTGGTGAAGTAGTGTATTTATTTGTATTATTATCTTGTGGTAGCTTATGCATGATTCCGTCTATGTTAATGTACATATAGATTCTTCCCTATATTGATAATATTGATGAAATATGGATATTGGTCAATGATGCTCAAAGGTTAATGGATTGGTAAGAATGACTCTACTTCTCTACTCTTCTATAGTATTGTTAGTTAATGTGTCCTTGGAAGGCATTCTGTTTTATGGCCCACTTATGGTTACGTTGTTTACTTCCTTGTCATTCTATATGTGATATGATCACGGTCTTGAAGGCAATTGTTATATGAATTTATGTTGGTGATATCACCAATGTGAAGTCTCATGCTTAGTTTCCATTATAGTTTATGGTCTAGGTTGTGTTACCAATGTTGTGAGTATGTGTTTCTCTATGTTAGGTATGGTCTATATTCTGCCACTGATTAAGTATAAATGATGAATAACCCTTACTGATATACCCTTTTATGAATATGTGATTAGCTATGTGTAGGAGTCTTGAATGCAGGTGTTGAAGTCATCTTGTCTCCTATGCTATTATGTGTTGTGTTGTCTATGCTTCGATTTGTATTGTGGTACTAAGAGGCTGTCTTCCTTAATAATTTCTTTATATACATTAGGTGATCCTGTTGACCACTGTACACAAACTCACACCTCATGCATGCTTATCAAGTAGTATAGGTTCGTGGTGTCTAATTAAAGGTATTCTCATATGAACTTGTGTCCACTACTATGCATGATATGTATATGTTCATGAATGATGATTATGTATCCCTTAAATAGGATGACTTGATAGGTTTACTTGTATGTGCAGGGGTATGAGACATTGTTTAGGCATTGTACATGTGGACCTTGATAGAATAGTTCCTAGGTTTGGTTTTCTATGTACATGAATGTGAATGCATGATTATGTTAATGTATGAACATGTGTGGTCTTAATGTGTTATGTAAAAGGTTTTATCACATATATGTATACACACACACATGTATGATTATAGTCAATATAGGGGCCTAGGAAGGTGTTCCCAATAGTACCCTAAACTAGATGGTGCTTGAATATTCTATGTCCATGGAAAGGGTTTCTCACATGACTTAATTTGATGAACTCTAATCTATGACCTATAAGCTAACCATTTGAGGGGTTAAATCTCTAAGCCTAATTTTATAAAGTAAATTTAATAAAGGCTTTTCAATAAAGAGAACTTAGCTTAGCACCGAGTGAACTTGACAAATGAGAGGTGTTGACTTCCCATGGAGGAAGATTCACCCTATAGTTTCACATGAGGTGTTGACTACCATATGAGGTACATTCACCCTATGGATTCTCATGAGATGAGGACTCCAATGCAAATAGGCATGTAGAGGCTTCAATATCATATCTCTTATTTCCATAAACTATGCTTGCCACATAGGATCTAGCAAGTGATATCACTTATTATGCTAGCATGATGGTTAATGTTCTACTTTGGCTAAGTAGAGCACCTTCCTTTGGTTTTAGTCTCAATAACACCAAATTCCATGTTTAGAACCCATGGTCTTAGTGTCTGTTAAGGATTTTGTTTCCCTAATGTAAAATAGACAATGGACGTAAATGACTAGGACCCTAACTAGGATAACCTAAGGGAAGTCCCTTACTGTAGATGGGGGTATTCACTGATGCATCGCACAAGTAGCTACTGAAGGGAATTATAGGAAGGTGTTCTAATGTATATAATTTTTTTTATGTTCATTATGCATGATATTGCAGTGTTGACTACTTGTTGTGATGATATGCATGGTATAAGTCTATATGATGTGTTCGTACCTCATTTGTATAGCATGGGTCTTATTAAATATATGATGAAGTCTTGGTTGAGATTAAGGAGGTTGTGTATGCTTGTACTGTAGATGTATGAAAGGCATGTTAAGGCTTGTAGTTTTTCTATAGGTTTACATAGTATGTGCGAGGTTATGGGACTTCACATGTACATTGCACAAGCTGTCACGCCTCGAGCTACCCCCGAGACGCAGACACGGAACCTACGACCACAAGTGATCCCAAGTTAACCCTGTTGGCATGATCATTAGAATACTAAGGATAATAAACTGTTGTCCAAGCTAATTTATACTTAAAATGAAAAGAGGTGTAAAGGCATGCTGGTGTGATCCCTAAACTCATTGCTCTTACAACATACTAGGATAGTAGTTATGGGACTATTGGGTACGCTAAACCCTAGTCCAACTCGGTATTATTCTACTCCTAATTAATTTTGTAAATTAACTAATTATATCTGAATATCTGTAAGTATTGGATAACTCAAAACTGAACATGTAAACTAAGAATGCAACAATTAATCTGTTAATTATGCATGTATAACTGAGGAATGTATATCTGAAGTGTCTGAAATATATGACCTAGCATGTGTAATTCAACAACTAAAGAAATACAAAGTTAGGGTTCTGAAATTCATGCCATAATCTGAGTAATAACATGATAATCTGATTTGGAACATATATTTAATAAATTCATGAAGTTATATCAATGTTCTAGAAACCCTAGGTGTAATCAGGATAAGAGAATCCATAACTGACTGAAACTAAGGACCCAATGGGTGAAAGGAACCCAATAGTGAAATCCACATTCCTGTAGATGAAATCCACAGAAAAATACATAAGTTTCGGGGCTGAAACTGCAGGAGACTGTGGCATTCTTGAACTAGGGTTCTTGAGTTTTTTTCTCCTGTCTTACTTCTAATTTTCTAAGTTTTGATTTAATGATTTGACTTGGATATGTTTTAATTATGTTTCTAGGCTTATACTGACTAAAATCTGATGATTTAGGGTCA
Source organism: Solanum pennellii (assembly GCF_001406875.1). NCBI lineage: Eukaryota > Viridiplantae > Streptophyta > Magnoliopsida > Solanales > Solanaceae > Solanum > Solanum pennellii. The sequence goes on along the minus strand of NC_028648.1, from coordinate 20,610,709 downwards.
AAAAAACGTAACTTAGGGTTTAAACGGAGTGGGAAAGGTCAAAAAGACCCCTGAGAAGGTTGTTCTTGGGCCTCACGACGGCTAGGACAGACGGTCCGTCGTGCGCCCGACGTCCCGTCGTTGGGTCCGTCATGAGGGCCTGTTCGACATGCCTTTACTAAAATGGGCACAACTTTTTATTTGCAGGTCTGATTTTAGCATGATCGGTAGGTATGGAAAGATAATTCAATTATCTATCTGTGGGTAGCTTATGGGAGACCTAAATAATTTTGTGCTAAGAGTTATGATCATTTTAAGTTGACCCAACTACATTTCTCCTTAACTGGCTGCAAATTTTCCACCTACGGACCGTAGGTCCACCTACAAACAATGTTGTTCATCCATAGCTCTTGTTAGAGAGTGTTTTAAGGGAGTCTTGATCGACCGTCACAGACTACGGACCGTCGTTTGACCTGCGGACCTTAAGTCCTTCCGTCGTCAAAGACATAACCAATTTTTTTAGGCTGAAATTTTTGGGAGTTTTCGATCCCATCGACGGTTGTAGAGGACGGTCCGTGGTTTAGGCTACGGTCCGTTGATGCCACCGTTTGTAGCACTTGCATATTTTTCTAAAAAAATAGTTTTTGGTTTGTTTTGGCTATGGGGTGTCACATTATGTCCCCCTTGGGAACATTCGTCCTCGAATGAAGACTAAACTAGCTTAAATAAAGGGAGAGAGATGCAAACCCCACTACTGAACATTGAGAACTTAGTTCTGACTGAATTGAGTTCTGAGTACATGCAATTACGCTAAAAAAAGTACAAACTGAGTGAACATGATTCTAAAGCTGAATTTACGAATGAATGACTGTAAAACTGAAGATGAACTATTACCTCAAGATGGAGTGGAATCCAAATGAAAAAGGTAAGGATACTTCGCTTTCATGGCTGCTTTTGCTTCCCAAGTAGCTCCGTCTATGGACTAACTCCTCCACAAAACCTTGACTGAAGTGACTTCTTTGTATCTCAACCTTCTAACATGACGGTCAAGAATCTCAACTGGTACATCCTCATAAGAAAGACTATATTTCACCGCCACACTATATAATAGCACTATAAAGGTTGGGTCACCCACGCACTTCTACAAGAGTGAGATGTGGAAGACCGGATGCACTGCAGCTAATTTTGCTGGCAACTCTAATTCATATGCCACCTTGCCAATCCTTTTGAAGATCTTGGAAGGGCCTACATATCTAGGACTGAGCTTCCCTTTCATTCCAAATCCCATCACCCCTTTCATTGGTGAGACTTTCAGAAAAATCCAATCATCAACTTGAAACTCTAGTTCCGATCTCCTTACATCTGCATAAGATTTCTGACGACTTTGGGCTGTCTTAAGTCTATCTCTAATGAGTTGCGATTTCTCCATAGCATAAAGGACTGAATCTGGCCCTATCAAAGGTGTTTCACCTACTTAAAACCAACAAACTGGAGATCTACATCTACGCCCATATAAAGCCTCATAAGGGGCCATCTGAATGCAAGAATGGTAGCTATTATTGTAGGCAAACAAAATAACAGGCAGGTGATCATCCCAACTTCCTTTCAAATCGATCACACAAGATCTCAACATATCCTCTAAGGTCTTAATGGTACGCTCTGCCTGCCCATCCGTCTTTGGATGAAAAGATGTACTAAGGTTAATCTTGAGTACCAAGACCTTTTTGAAATGACTTATAGAAATGAGAGGTAAACTAAGGAACTCTATCTGAGATGATAGACAAAGGAACCCCATGCAACCTCACAATTTTAGTAAGGTAAGGCTTGGCATAGTCCTCTTCCAAATATGTAGTATTGACCGCCAAAAAGCGAGAAGACTTAGTAATCCTATCAGCTATCACACAAATTGAGTCAAGTTGTCTGCGAGTACGAGGTAACCCTGTGATAAAACCCATATTGATCACATCCCTCTTCCAAGTAGGTATATGGATCTCTTGAGTCATACCTCCTGGTTTCTGAAGTTCTACCTTGACTTGCTGGCAATTGGGGCACTTACTCACAAAGTCTGCTATATCCCTCTTCATGCCATTCCACCAATAGACTTCCCGCAGATCGCGGTACATCTTAGTGGCACCTGGATGAATAGAATACCTTCAGTTATGAGCTTCTACAAGAATATGCTGCCTCAACTCTCTCACATCAGGAATACATAATCTACCTTGGTAGCGAAGTACACCATCTCCCCCTTGGGAGAAAACCTCCACTCTCTGATTGTTGACTTCACCCTTTAGTTCAAGAAATCTCGGATCAAGGTCTTGCTTTTCCTTAACCTCCACTACCAAAGACGATTCTTCCCCATTCTGAATTGTTAAACCGCTGTCTGATATGCTCATAAGGCGAACTCCCAAGCGAGCAAGCCTGTGAACATCCTTCCCTAGCTCCTTTCTTTTTTCCTCGACATGGGCTACACTACCAATAGATCATCTACTAAGAGTATCGGCCACTACATTCTCCTTTACAGGATGATGATGCTCACCCATATCATAATCCGTAAGGAACTCAAGAAATCTCCTCTGGCGAAGATTCAACTCTTTCTAGGTGAACACATACTGAAGTCTCTTATGATCAGTGAACACATCTACATGAACACCATACAAGTAGTGTCTCTATATCTTGAGTGCAAACACCACTGCTGCAAGCTCGAGGTCATGAGTTGGATAGTTTTTCTCATGCACCTTATGCTTTCTAGAGGCATAATATATAACCTTATCTCTTTTCATAAACACACAACCAAGGCCAACTCTGGATGCATCGCAATAGATCACATAACCATCTGAACCCTCTAGTAGAGTCAAGAAAGGAGCAGTAGTCAATCTCGTTTTCAATTCTGCGAAGCTTTTCTCACAATTATCTGACCATTGGAACTTGACCATCTTCTCAGTCAACCTAGTCAATGGTGAGACTATGGATGAAAATCCTTCAACGAACCTTCTGTAATAACCTGTTAGACTAAGAAACTTTTGATATCTGTAGTAGAGGTAGGCCATTGTTTCACTGCTTCTCTTTTTTGTCAATCTACGCGGATCCTTTCTCTAGATACAATGTGACCAAGGAAAGCAACGGATTGCAACAAAAACTCACATTTAGTAAACTTAGCGAATAACTGGCGATCTTTGATAGTCTGCAGAACAACTCTCAAATGACTTGCATGTTCTTTCTCACTCCTAGAGTAAATGAGGATATCATCAATGAAGACGATAACGAACAAGTCTAAGTACTGTTTGAACACTCGTTAATCAAATCAATGAAAGCTGTAGGAGCATTGGTTAGTCCAAATGACATAACTACAAATTTATAATGACCATACCGAGTTCTGAAGAGTGTTTTCGGAATGTCACTATCTCTGAATCTTAGCTTACGATAACCCGATCTAAGGTCTATCTTTAAGAAATGACTAGAACCCTGAAGTTGGTCAAAAAACTCATCAATCCTGGTGATGGGATACTTATTTTTGATTGTGACCTTGTTCAACTATCTATTGTCAATGCACATACATATAGAACCATCTTTTTTCTTTACGAATAATACTGGTGCACCCCATTGTTAAATACTAGGTCTGATGAAACCCTTATCTATGAGGTCTTTCAACTGCTTTTCAATTCCTTAAGCTCTGTTGGATCCGTTACGCAAAGAGGAATAGAAATAGGCTGGGTATCTGGAAGGAGATCAATTCCAAAGTCAATTTCCCTTTCGGGAGGAACCTGGGAAGATCTTTTGGAAATACTTCTGGAAATTCACAGACTACTGGAACTGACTCAAGAGATGGGGTTTCAAGGCTAGAATCCTTAGCACAAATTAGATGATAGAGATAACCCTTAGATATCATCTTTCTGGCCTTAAAGTAAAAAAAACCACCCATAGGCGCTAGGCTACTACCCTTCAATTCGAAGATTGGTTCGTCTGGAAACTGAAAATGAACAATCCTAGTTCTACAATCGACTGAGGCATAACATGAGTGTAACCAATCTATTCCTAGAATGACATCTAAGTCTACCAATTCTAACTCTACTAGATCTATTGAGGTGAATTTCTGAGAGACTATGACAAGGCAATTTCTGTATACCCGTCTAGGTATAACTGGTTCACCGACTGTAGTAGAGACTGAGACGGGTTTTGAGAGAATTTCTAGACTGACACTGAATTGGAAATCTATATAAGGATTTACAAAAGAAAGAGTAGCCCCTGGATCTAACAATGCATAAACATCAAGGTCAAAGGCTCGTAACGTACGAGTGACTACATCAGGAGAACCTTCCTTATCCTTGCAAGCCTGAAGAGCAAAAAGTCTGTTCTGGGGCTGACAAACATTTGTACCAGATGAGTTACCCGGCTAAGTTGGGTGACTTGCTGGTGCTGCTGAATTTGTAGACTGAGCTCTACCGTTACCACCTCCTTGACCCTGTCTCAAAGCACAGTCCCTCAACCTGTGTCAAGACTAACCACATCCAAAACGTCCTTCTTTTCCTTCAATACACACGCCCGGATGGTTCTTACCACTCGTAGGGCAAGTGGGGTAAGTGTTTGTGCCTGAAACACTTCCCTGAGACTCAGAGCCTAGTGCTCTGCCCTTCTTGTCATACCTATTCTTGTAGGATGGAACACTAGCTCATGAAGGGGCTGGAGCTGAAAACTTCTGCTGACCCTGTGAGAGATTTCCACCACCCGATTTCTGCTGGGAATAGTCATAGTTCCCAGTCCTAGCCTTCGTATTTTCCTTAGCATGTTCCCTAATCTTATCACCCTCCACCTGGTAAGAATGAGTCATAAGCCTAGAGATGTTCATATCTATCTCCCAGCAACATAGCATTTCTTCACTTTGTCTTCGCCAAATCTGATACTCCATACAAGAACATATTCATCTGAGCCCTGGAGTCACCAACCATGTGACGAGCATACCTGGAGAGTTCGTTAAACTTCATCCCATACTCTTGGACTGTCATGACTCTTGCCTCAAGTTCATGAATTCTTTGGCCTTAGCTTTTCTCAACTTTATTGGGAAAAACTTGTCGAAAAAAGTCTCACTGAAGCACTCCCAAGTAATAGGAGCTGCATTTGCACCCCTATTCTCCTTCCACTGAGTGTACCAGATATGAACCACGTCTTTCAGCTGGTAAGAACTTGAGGATTCATCCTAACAAAGTCACGGACCCTTGCTGCTGCTGATCCACTATTTTCATTCATACGATCATGAACCCGATTGTTCTGGTGGGTCAAACTCTGAGCCAACATCTGTATAGCATTCCTGAACTCATCATTTGAGACTTCTTGATCTAGGATTGGAGGAGCTGTGTTTGCATTCCTGGCATTCGCATTCCTAGCATTAGCTCTACAAGAAGGCATAACCTAAAACGTAGAATGTCATGTCAGAATTGAATAAGATCATACCTTATGCACGATAAGAGTAACAATAGAGTGAAGTTTTTTTTTCCTAAAACACTTTATAGACTCCCTAACATTAGATGTGGTGCACTACAATCCCATTAAAGGACTACACTTAGTGCGGCTTTTTCCTCCATCTTAGGACTCTTGAACCTAGTGCTCTGATACCATGTTTTGTCACGCCCCGAGCTACCCCCGAGATGCAGACACGGAACCTAGGACCATAAGCGATAACAAGCTAACCTTGCTGGCATGATCATGAGCATACTAAAAATAATAAACTGTTGCGGAAGCTAAATCATACTTAAAAGGAAAATATGGGGAATACCCATATTCTATAACTGAGACATTTGAAAACAACGATTTTAATACAAAAGAAATATTAACTCTATACTAAGCTAAATCTAACGATGTCTGAAAATAGCCTCTAAACTAGACTAGAAATACTGGGACAAGCCCCAGCTAAATCTAGCATAAACTGAAACTAATTGACTAAAGACTGAAATGAAACTCATGACTGTTGTCATCGGAGAATGAGGACTCACCACTTAATCTGCTGAACTGGAGATTAGGAAATCGATCGATGAGTGATCTGGATGCTGAGAACCTGAACCTACATCATGAGAAGATGTAGCGCACGTATGCGTCAGTACTTAAAAGGTACTGAGCATGCAGGATAGATTAAAGCTGAAATAAAACCTAACTGAACAAGCACAAAAACAAGTATAATAATCTGAACATGATGTGCTGATTTCTGAGCTAACTGGATGCAATGACCAATTTATAACATGTTGAAAGTGTATACTGAATATACTGATAAATGGTCAATGCAGAGAGCCTTGCTGAAATGTGGGAGATGCTAATAACCGATTATAAAACCACATGAGCTAATTGTGGAGTTCGATGTATACGCCCCGTCGAGAGGACCCAATATACCCTGTCAGAGGTATAAAGGCATGCTGGCGTGATCACTAAATTGATTGCCCACAGAGGGGACTTACAACCTACTAGGCTAGTAATTCTGGGACTATTGGGTATGCTAAACCCTAGTCCAACTCGGTATTATGCTACACCAGATAAATTCTGCAAATTAACTGATTATATCTGAATTTCTGTAAATACTAGATAGCTCAAAACTCAACATGCAAACTGAGAATGCAACAATTAATCTGGTAATTATGCATTTATAACTAAGGCATGTATATCTGAAGTGTTTGAAATTTATGACCTAGCATATGTAATTCAAGAACTAAAGAAATAAAAAGATGGGGTTCTGAAATTCATGCGATAATCTGAGTAATAACATGATAATTTGATTTGGAACATATATATAATAAATTCATGAAATTATAAAAGTTCTAGAAACACTAGGTTGAATCATTATAAGAGAATCAAGGACTGACTGAAATTAAGGACCCAATGGGTAAAAGGAACCCAATAGTGAAATCCTTCATACCTGGTGATGAAATCCACGCAAAATACTTATGTTTCGGGGCTGGATTTTCTAATGCTTGTGGCGTTCTTGAACTAGGATTCTTGAGCTTTTTTCTCCTCTCTTGCTTCTAATTTTCTATGTTTTGATTTAATGATTTGACTTGGAGATTATTTAATTTATGTTTCTAGGATTAAACTAACTAAAATCAGATGATTTACGGTCAAAAGCGTAACTTAGGGATTAAACGGAGTGGGAAAGGTCAAAAAGACCCCTGGGAAGGTTGCTGTCGGCCTCACAACGGCCAGGACTGACGGTCCGTCGTGCGCCTGACGCCTCGTCCTTGGGTCCGTCGTGAGGGCTTGTTCGACAAGCCTTTACTAAAATGGGTATAACATTTTATTCGTAGGTCTTATTTTATCAAGATTGGTGGCTATGGAAAGATAATTCAATTATCTATTTATGGGTAGGTCATGCGAGACCTAATTCGTTTTGTGCTAAGAGTTATGATCATTTTAAGTTAACCCAATTGAATTTCATCTTAACTGGCAGCAAATTTTCCACCTACGGACCGTAGGTCCACCTATGAACAATGTTGGTCATCCATAGCTCTTGTCAGAGAGTGGTTGAAGGGATTCTTGATCGACGGTCACGTACTACGTACCGTCGTTTGACATACGGGCCGTAAGTTTGTCCATCGTCTGAGACATAACCAATTTTTCTAGGCTGAAATTTTTGGGATTTTCTGATCCCATCGACGGGTATGCAGGACGTACCGTGGTTCAGTCTACGGTCCATTGATGCCACCATTGGTAGCACCAGCAGATTTTTCTAAAGAACTAGTTTTTGGTCTGTTTTGGCTACAGGGTGTTACACATGTAGACTTAGAAAGGGATTATGAGTAGGGCTCTATGTGGTTCTTATGACGTGAAGTCAATGTATGTTAATTTGAATATTGACATGCTATGTTATGTTGGAATTTTTGACTTGTATATGCTCTTGTAATGAGTCCATCTATGTTTTTTTTAAAGTATATTGGGTCAAATGTGATTTAGGTATCTTATTATAAGAAATACTTCTATGAATGCATGTATAGGGTTAATGAAGGTTGTATGCATGATTCCCTAGTTGCCTTAATGTGATGATTGAGTATGGATAATGTTATCGGACATTGTCTATACATTGCATCAAGAATCACTAGAGGGTTACTTGAGAAGATAAAGAGTTAAGGTAAAAGGAGAGAGTTCACTGTAAAACTTAAATAAGCTCACTGTAATTGTAAATGTGCTTACTGTAAAGTTGTGAGTTATATGCCTTAAATAAAATATGTTGTTTTATATTATGTGTGACCTTTGAATATGCCTATATGAAGTAGTTGAATTGTATAATCCTTATTATATCAAAGTTTTATGAAGACATGAAGCATGGTGTCAAGTAAAATGTCCCTTTTAAAACCATATTTTTGCATGGTTGCCACACTTAGTGTATTCTTGTACTAACTCAATCCTTCTCTACTTTTTACACAAAGTGTATGTTATGGATACTTAAAGGATGTCTCTAAGGTGAAGATCTTGATATGTGATGCCCAAGCTCAAGCAAAGGAATCCTTATGTTCCAAGCATTTCCTATGTCAAGTTTATATTCAATGTGTTGTAATAGCTTAAATATTATGTTATGATATTAAAGGGACGTGTCCCTAATCTATTCTATGATGTTGAGTTAAGATGGCAAAAGAGACTTAGCATATGATGTTCTATGAAAAATTTTTAAATTTTCCACTAAATTTACTATGAAAATGGGATGAACTATAACTATGGGCTTGTATAAGACCTACGAGAGGTCAAGTAGGCCATGTTACTTATAGGGGGTGCTCCCTTGTCGTGACAAACATTGTATCAGAGCGTGAGATTTATGAAAGTGGGTTTTTAAGGTCAAAGGTCTCATATTTCCATGTCTAGTAGAGTCTCGATCATCCGCAGTGAGTCACAACACATCTATGAGCGATAGGCTATAGGACGATAGAGTTTCCCTCTTCATTATTCTCTTGTCGTGCCTTAAAACTTAACTCTATAAGATCTCTCTCTTATGTTTTCTTGTTCGGTTGTCTATTAGATGTTATTTCTTGGGTGAGATAATATCTCTTTGCTTGAGGTATAAAAGGTGATTTTGATGTTTATCTTGGTTTGATGAGTACCTTCGAAGGTGAGTTTTGGCATGCATTGTTGATTTGATTCCATTTATGGTTATATATGAGACCTATGTGAAATGACATGTTATGTGAAGATTTTTGTTATGATTTGGTTATGTCTTGTTAAAGGAGTTGTTATAATTGAATCGAGCTTCCTTTTGTATTTGATATCTAGCTATATAGTTTTGCATGATGATAGTCTAATTTTATGATTTGAGCTTTAAATGCTTAATGATTACCTATGGAAGCATGATTTACCTTATATGTTTAAGTGTTCAATGTTGCCCTTGTATAGGTGTAACGATTCATGTGTTGCCTAATATGTATGACTTCTTATAGTTCCATTTTTTGTATTGGAATCCTTTGTATTGGCTTCTAACTATACATGACGGTAGTAGGAATATCTTGGTAGGTTGATGATGTGGGTTGGATTGACCTAGAAATTACCTTAACTTTGTATTGAATGAAAAATAAAGAGGCCTTATGGCTAAGTCTCCTCTATTGTTTCGCCTAAGGAGGTTATGATCCTTGGTGTTTATGGTATAATTGAGACATTATGTGGTTGGGTAGTATGACCTCACATGAATGGAATTGATTTCCTTTGGGTGTTAAGCCTAGAGGGATGGTTATGGTCGAGTTAGTAGGCTCCTTAATGAGAGAGTAGGAGTGAAAAACCCGAAATGATGTTACCCTTTATTATTGAGGAGTATATAGGTTGGTTTTGACTTGCCTTGACCGTAGTGTTTAAGGGTATTATGTGATTGGGCATACCCCAAATGGGGGATAGTGTGCCTAAGTTATAAGATTTTATGTACCCTTTATTCCCCTATGTTGCCTTACTCTAAACTTTTTTAGGTTGGTTATCACCTTTAGGTGGAAATGATGAAGGTTGGTAAGACATGATCCTCTTGAGGTAAGGTTAAGTTGCTCTTAAGTGTGTTTACCCTAAGTGGGGGATGATGAGTTGAGTAGTAAGGTTGTAGATTTCTTATCTTTTCCTTATATTCATATATGGAACTTGAAACTAAAGAGTTCTCAGAAGATTGTTCATGATAGGAGTCTTGCACAAAAGTATGAGTTGCATGTTCTCCATATATTTTGTATGTCTTATTTGACACCATGTTTGGCATGTTTTGAAGATTTTAAATTGCATGAAAAAGGAATTTTTATCAAAGTCATATTTTCTCATGTTAATTGTGCATCTTGATATGTTGGTTCTGTATTTAACTTCATGAGTTAATGTAAGAAGCATGTTTAATCTTGAGAAGTGATCTAGTTTATGGAAATTGGCCTAAGTAATCTTGTTTTAGGCATTGTTTTGTATTGGATTCTGGTGTAGTGACTCTTCTAGTATTTTTGTCATGTTGATTATCGAATTATGATGTTGAACATCTAAAATGGATTGAATTGAGGTTTTATGGTAAGGACTAAATGATGAACTATGTGGAAGACTTAGTAAGTCTTAAAATCTCTATCTTTATTTCCAATTGTGATTAATTGTGGTTAAGTCTTGATGTTATATTGGAGTATGCCTTATATTAGGATGCTAGGGTTTGTATGATGTTTAATAGAAATGCATTGATTATTGTGAGGTTGATTAAGATGTGAATGCTAAAAGGATGGTGATGTATATCAATGTGCCTTATTATGAATTGATATGTAATGTGTTAACCTCACCCATATGAATTGTTATGAAAGGTTTATGCTCATATAATTCTTATTGATCTATTGATGATGGTGATGATACAAGGGGTAGACTCTATGACCTAAACTAAGCTATGATTGATAATTAAAGGATTAAAAACATTTCAAAATGAGAAACTATCTTAGCACCGAGTGAAATAGATTGAGGAGTGTACTTTCCCACATAGGCAAGGTAGGAGCACTATATTACTCTTGATATTGGAGACTATAATTATGGAGTGTAAAGAGGGTCCCAACTATATGTCCTGGTTCTTAAATTATGTTTCCCCCATAGAAATACTAGCTAGTGGATCCACGTAGTTGCTATGTTCTATGTTTTGGTACTACCATGGAAATTAGTCCGCCTTCTTTCGATGTAGGGTTTCCATGACACCGAATTCCAACTAGCTCATGTGGTATATTTTGGTTAGGTAAAGATGTTCCCAAAAGGTAAAATGAATTTAAGGATTTAAACTCTAAATGTGATACCCTAAGGGGTCTAGCATAGTCTACGTAGGGGTATAGGACTCTACCTAAGTATTGCACTAGTTATCCTTGAGGGGAGTCATAGGAGGATATTCTTATATATGATTATGTTATGATAATATATGATATGTATATAATGAACTTGCACATTGTTGATACTATATGTTGATTAGTTCAATTATGAGTATGTGTTGGGATAATTGTTAAAATAAGATGAAATGTATATCTAAATGTTATCCTATGTGGAGTTGGACATTGGTTATGGTTTCTTGTTTGTGCTACTTGATTGAGTAAGGTTATGGGGCTTTGCTTGGTCATTGCACTTTTTGACTTGATAAGGATTGATGAGTAGTTGTCTTGCTTATGATGATATAATTAACTCTTAGCCATGCTTGTGATGTTATTCCTTGATGATAGGGTTGTAGTAAATCATGGGTTCAAGTATGTTGGGATACATCTTACTTGTTTTAGTTAGTAAGCATGTTTTGTTGATGGGTATGACTTGCTTGATTTTGCATTAAACTTTTAAAATGTTAAAAATTGCATGTTTTTACTAAATCTCCCTTTTTAGCATGTTTTTCTCTTATATGTGCATATGATCTTTTACGTAGTGCAGTACTAACCTCATTTTCTTCCTTTTTTCCAAACATTTTAGGTTGCAGTCGTTGAAGGATCATTCGAGACAACTTGAAAAAGGCTTGGATATTCTCAATCATCAAAGTTGATAGGTCCTCATTTTCTGAGGGCGATGCCAATATCTTTCCTATGAAGTTCCTTCGTTTTTCTAAGACTTTTATCTTAATTCCACTTTCATTGGTAATGAATTGAATAAACCTATATGTGGCTTCTTTACATTTGATGTAGGATATGCCCTAATTATGATGATCGTTTAGATGGTATGAGATGAGACAATCTTTGAGACTATCTTTCTATCTTATATATATGTATGTTCAATAGGAGTAGAAGGCTATGTAACCTTCCTATACCAAGGGTCTATGTATACTCGATACGTATATATATTATGTATATGTAAAGGTCTATGTAAACCTCCAAGTAATTGTTATCAAAAGTTTTAATTCCGCATTTTCAACCTATGAATGCAATGACACGAGACTAAGAGGCTAGTCTTAGTCCTTGAGAAAGGACGACGACGATGGTTACGTCTAGGGGGTAAACCTGGATGTGACAAAATTGGTATAAAACCATGAGGTTGAATATCTTTGAGTTATGTCTCTCTCTCTACCACCTCTATGTACGTTTGTATTCATAATAAAGAAGCGCGCCACACTGATGAATAGGAACCTATGTGATGCATAGGAATCACTCTCTTTCTTAGATATCCTATATCGTGCCATTAGAGTATACTTATTGTGTGCTTGTGCATATAATCCTATTATGGTGCTTATAATAATAATGAACACTTGAAGAAATGTGGCTTAGAGACTTGAAGAGGAAATTGCAAATATGGGAGCTCCTCCCCATGGTGATCAAGTTCCTCCAATTGAAAAAGGTGCTAACATGAAGCAAGCATCGGTCATTCCTCCTCCTTTTTTAAATGAGAATATAAGAACAACTTTTCTTCAAATGGCCCAAGCTATAACCACTGAAGCACAAGCAGCCACGACTGAAGCCCAAGATATGATAGCTCAAGAAAACTGGGAGGTTATTCCCCATCATCATCAACAAGTCACTACTATGGATTCCCGTCTAAGGGACTTCACTCGAATGAATCATCCTACTTTCTATGGGTCTAAGGTTGATGAAGACCCCGAAGAGTTCAGAGATGAAGTCTATAAGATACTTTTGGTTATGGGGTTGTCCACGAATGAAAAGGACGAGTTTCCCACTTATCAACTTAAAGACGTGGCTCAAGCATGATTTGTGCAATTGAGGGATAATAGGCTCTTGAGAGGTGGTCCTTTTACTTGGGAGTTCTTTAAGAAGGCTTTTCTTGATCGGTTATTTCCCAGGGAGATAAGGGAGGCAAAAGTGGTGGAGTTTATCAATGTTCGCCAAGAAGTAATGAGTAGTCATGAATACTCTTTGAAATTCACTAAGTTTTCAAAATATGCTCCTTCTTTGGTTTCCGATCCTAGAGATGAAATAGCCGCTTTTTGATGGGGGTGTCGGTTGATTAGTAAGAAGAGTGTCATTCGTCTATGCTACATGAGAAGATGAACATTTCTCGTCATATGGTGCATGCCAAGCATGTAAAAGAGGCAAGGTCTAGGATGAAAAATAATGATGCTAAGAGGGCAAGATCTTTTGATGGGGTTATTCAAAGAATAGGCTTGACATACAAGACAAGCCTGGATTTAAGAAGCAGATTTGAAGTAATGTCCCTTGAAAGTTCCCATAAGCTAGTGGTGATAGCGTGTATAACCCTAAATTCAAGAAGGGAAAAGGTACTAATTAACAAACCGAGAAGAAAACTTGTGGGAAGTGAGGCAAAAAGTACTATGGTGATTGCCTTAAGGGGGCGGATAATTGTTTTGGTTGTGGCAAGAGTTGGCACAAGGTGAGGGATTTTCGTAATGTGAGGTTTCAAGAAAAGGTAATGGTCAAGATCAACCATGTTGTTCTAATGAGGCACGAAAAAAGAACCGCTTCCATGCTCTCCGCGCTAGGGTTGAGCAAGAGACTTCTCCCAGCGTGGTTACCGGTATGTTGAAGTTTTTCTCTATTGATGTATGTGCATTACTTGATCCCAGCGCTAGTTTATTCTTTGTTACTCCTCTACTAGCCAAAAAGTTTGATATTTTACCCGATATTTTGCATGAACCTTTTATAGTGTCTACTCCAGTGGGAGAGACGCTTGTTTCTAAAATTGTCTTATAGTGTTGCCTAATAGAGTTTCTTATGTTGAACTAGTAGAACTCAATATGCTTGATTTTGATGTTATATTGGGATGGATTGGTTGCACGCTTGCTTTGCTTCGATTTAATGTAGGAAAAGGGTGGTGAAGTTTAACTTTCCAAATGAACCTGTTGTAGAGTGGAAGGGGGAGACTCTATTCCTAAAGGTCGTATCATCTCTTGTCTAAAAGAATGCAAAATGATTTCTAGAAGTTGTCTATTCCATATTTTAAGAGTCCATGATCTAGACTCCGAAATTCCTCCCATTGATTTAGTCCGCGTAGTGAGTGAATCTCCGGAGGTTTTCCTAATGACCTTCTCATAATTAATCACCAACTTAGGCTGAGAGGTGAGGATAAACCAAAGACGGCACTCTGGACTAGATATGGTCATTATAAGTTCTTGGTAATGTCTTTTGGTCTCACCAATGCTCCGACGACGTTTATGGACCTAATGAATAGGGTGTTTCAAAATTACCTAGATTCATTTTTTTGTCTTCATTGACGATATATTGGTATATTTGATGAATGAGAGTGATCATATGGGTCATTTGAGGGTAGTATTGAAAACCCTTGAGGAACATCAATTGTTTGCCAAATATAGCAAGTGTGGGTATTGGTTGAGGTCGGTTGCATTTCTTTGGAATATCATCTCTAGTGAAAGAGTTGAGGTGGACCCGAGGAAAAAAGAGGCGGTGAAAAGTTGGCCTAGACCATTGACTCCAACTGAAATTAGGTATTTATTTTTGGGTCTAGCGGGTTATTAACAGAGGTTGCTGGATAGTTTTGCGTCCATTACATCTCCCTTGACTTTTTTTACCAAAAAGTGTAAGAAATATTAATGGTCGGGGGAATGTGAGAAAAGCTTCAAATTGTTAAAAGATAGGCTCACTTCTGCTCTAGTGGTGACTTTACCGGAGAATACAAAGGGTTTTGTTGTGTATTGGGATGCATCCTATGTGGGTCTAGGGTGTGTGATTACGCAACATAGGAGTGTCATAGCCTATGCTTCAAGGGAACTTAAGGTACATGAGAGAAACTATCCCACTCATGACCTTGAGTTAGTGGCTCTGGAGTTTGCCTTTAAAATATGGAGGCATTACTTGTACGGTGTACATGTTTATGTCTTTACCGACCATAAGAGTCTCCGGTATGTGTTTACCCAAAAGGAGTTGAATCTCCAGCAAAGAAGGTGGTTAGAATTGTTGAAAGATTATGACATGAGTGTCCTCCATCACCCCAACAAGGAATATGTGGTTGCTGATTCCCTAAGTCGTATGACTATTAGTAGTGTATCCCACATTGTTGAAGCCAAGAAAGACCTAGTGAAGGATGTACATAGGTTTTCTAGGTTGGCGGTTAGATTAGAAGATTCTTCGGTTTGTGGTTTCATGGTCCTAGATAACTCCGACTTATCATAGGTGGTTGAGGTTAAGTCCAAGCAACACCTTGACAAATCATTGATGGTGTTTAAAGAAAAGTCCTCAGCAAGCTTAACGAGGTATTTTCCCTAGGGGGTGATGGTATTTTAAGGTACCAAGGGAGATTACGTGTTACCAAGGTAGATGGGTTGAGGGATAGGATCCTAGAAGAAGCCCATGGGTCCCGCTACTCAATTTATTCGGGTTCGACAAAAATGTACCATGACCTTAGGGAAATATATTGGTGGGAAGGTATGAAGAAGGATATAGCAAAGTTTTTTGCTAAGTGTACAAATTTCAAACGAGTAAAAGTCAAACATCAAAAGTTTGGTGGCTTATTACAAGAGATCCAAATTCCTACTTGGAAGTGGGAAGACATCAATATGGACTTTGTAATGGGTTTACCTCGGACTCAAAAGTCATATGATTCCATATGGGTGGTTGTGGATAGGTTGACTAATTTCCCTCGCTTTATTACCGTCAAGTCTACTTATTCAACGAAAGATTGTGTTAGGATCTTCATAGATGAGATTGTGTGTTGTCATGGTATTCCGTTATTCATCATATTAGATCGTGGTGCACAATTCACATCTAGGTTTTAGAGGTCATTCCAAAAAGGGTTGGGTACTAAGGTGAAGTTGAGTACTGCTTTTCATCCCCAAACAGTTGGTCCAGCGGAACGTACTATTCAAATCCTTACGGATATGTTAGGGATTACATTATTGATTTTAAAGGAAATTGGGATAAGCATTTTCCTTTGATGGATTTTTCTTACAATAATAGTTTTCATTCATCCATTTCCATGGCTACCTATGAAGCCTTATATGGTAGGAGGTGTAGGTCTTCTCTAGGTTGGTTTAAAGTGGGTGAGACTTTGCTTCTTGGTCCCAATTTGGTTTATAAGACTTTGGAAAAGGTTCATATCATAAGTAACCGGTTTCAAACGGCCTATAGTCGGCAATAGTCTTATGCTTATAATAGGAGAAGGGATTTGGAGTTTGAAGAAGGTGATAAGGTGTATTATAAAATTTCATCAATGATAGGGGTGGTTGGATTTGGAAAGAAAGGGAAGTTGAGTCCTCGTTAGGTGGGTCCTTGTGAAATCTTTCAAAGGTTTGGTAAGGTTGCCCATGAATTGAAACTTCCTAGTGAATTGGCTTCGGTTCAGCCAGATTTCCATGTTTCTTTGTTGAAAAAGTGTTTTGGTGATCCCGAGTCTATTCTTCTTATTGAGGGTCTTGGTGTCATGGATAACCTCTCTCATGAGGAAGTTCGTGTTCAAATTCTTGATATGCAAGTCAATAAATTAAGGAATAAAGAGGTGGTTTCCGTAAAGGTGTTATGGAAGAATCTCCTAGTTGAGGGTGTAACATGGGAGGTCGAGGCCGACATGAAGTCCCTTTACCCTTATCTTTTTGATAATTCATTTTAGTTATTCTTTTTAATGATATAAATATGACTAGAAATTGAAGTTTCACGATTTTTGGTGAAGTCTTGCAAAAATGTGAATTTTGGGTTGCATTAGAGTGAAGTAGTACCTTTGAAACTTGAAAGTTTGCCTTTTTGATTTGTTTGTGTTATGTTGTGCATTTTGACATGGTTAGTCTTAGTAAAAATTTATGTGAACTATTGATAAGTATTATTTTGTGCTAATTGACTCATGTAATGTATGTTGAGCTCATGTGTCTTGTGAGGAGGAAATACCTCATGATGAAGTGTTTGAGCCTTAAGTGTGGTAATTGGAGTGTTGGAATTTTCCTTGAAATAAATATGATATATTTTGATTCAATATTGTTGATTGGTTGGGATTTTTGTCTTGAGTCTATTCCTTCCTTCAAAAGAGTTTTAGTGTCATTCAAGGACGAACGTTCCTAACGGGGGATAATGTAACACTTTGAAAATCCAAGAAGAGTATTAGAGCCTAAAATATGTTCAATGGGGTCTAAGAACTGTTTTAAGACCTATTTTAATGAATATCAATCATCTAGGAAGTTTAAGAACCAAAACGTCCAAGAACGTCCATGACGTTTGGAAACTAGTTCTAAGGGGTACTAGCGTGCCTTAGCCTATTTGACTGGCTTTTAGGAGTCTAAAATCCATGAAATTAGGTCGAAGGGTGTATACCACGAGTTTAAGTTGATTCATGGTCGAAACATCCGGGTACAATTCTCCAAGGACAAACCAAGGACCCCTGAGGAGGACCCTTGCAAATTGATGGCAGTGTGCATCAACGAGATGCAGGCAACAATCCGTGTATGGATTGACGGGGCGTCATTGCTAACTATCAACCAACACTTAGAAAAATGGAGGAAGCCTCTGCCTGCACCAGTCTCTGACCAAGACGACGGTTGTGCAGGACGGAGGGGGACCAACCATCAACTCATACACGGGCCATCCACGGGGTTCTGTCTGTGA
Organism: Solanum pennellii; assembly: GCF_001406875.1. NCBI lineage: Eukaryota > Viridiplantae > Streptophyta > Magnoliopsida > Solanales > Solanaceae > Solanum > Solanum pennellii. The sequence goes on along the minus strand of NC_028648.1, from coordinate 20,592,812 downwards.
GGGTAAACGTTTTCCTGCATGTTTTAGTGTTGGTTCATTTAATTAGTTAAGGGGTTAAGAGGATAATTAGGGGTTTAAAGGAGTATAATTAAGTTAATTAACTTCCCTATAAATATGCCAACCGTCATTAATCTAAACACAACTCACAAAAATAAACTATGTTCCTTCTCTCTTCTTTCTCTCTCTATTTGGAAGCCACCATTGAAGACAAGATAGGGGGAGATTTCGGGGGCTGGAAAGTGACGATTGCACCATCAAATATTCATCAAACGTTAAGGTATAGGGTCTAATTATTCTTTGAGACTCTTTCCTCAAAAGGTTCCGTCACTATGGATTTCACAAGTTGAGTTTTCATGTGGGTTTCACTAATTACGAAATGGATGTTTTAAATTGAGTTGTCCATGCTTTCTTTAGAGTATAATTGACATATTAACATGTATTTTAACCTTATTATGGTAATTGGTTATGGTTTGACCTAAATTGAAAAATATGATTCTTAACCCTTAACCTAGGTTTTATCTTGATATAAATTGGGTTGTGATTGATTCAATTATCTTGAATGGGTTAAATCACTATTACATTATGTTGTTACACCAATCATTAACAAATTAGAATGAATTGTTGACTTTCATGCTAATCTTGAGAAGTTATCTAGGTTATTGAAATTGTCCTAAGTAATCTTGTTTTAAGCGTTGATTTGGTACTGGATTATGGTGTAGTGACTCTTCTAGTAATTTTATCGTGTTGATTATTGAATTATGATGTTTAACAAATGAATTGGATTGATTTGAGGTTTTATGGTAAGGCCTAAATGATGAACTATGAGGAAGACTTGGTAAGTCTTACAATCTTTATCTTCACTTCCAATTTTGATTAATTTTTGTTAAGTAATGTTGTTACATTTGAGTATTCCTTATACTGGGATGATAGGGTGGTATGATGTAGAATTTAAATGTCCTCACTATGTTGTGAGGTCAACACATTAGCATTCAAAACATAAACATGTATAAGAACCTGATCCTAAGACTACCCTCAAGGCTACCTAGTGCAATGTTTAGGAAGAGTTCCATAACCCTACCTAGACTAAGATAGACCTCTTAGTTTATCTAAGTTAGAGTTCAAGTCCATTAATTAATTTTACCTTTTGGGAAAAGCTTGCCCTAACCGACATAGACCACATGAGCTACTCTGGAATCCGGTGTCATAAAACCCTACACCGAAAGAAGGCGGATTACTTGCCAAGGTAGTACCAAAACGTCAAACATATAAACTATGTGGATCCACTACCTAGTATTACCTATGGGGGCAACATACTTCAAGAACAAGGAGATATAGTTGGGACCCTATTTATGCACAATGCATTATAGTCTCCAATATCAAGAGTAATGTAGTGTTCCTACCTTCCCTTTGTGGGAAGGGAAACTCCTCAATCTAGTTCACTTGGTGCTAAGGTAGACTCCCTTTTTGAAATGTCTTTAAGCCTTTTATTATCAATCATATCTTAGTTTAGGTCATAGGGTCTACCCCTTGTATAATCATAATCATCAATAGCTCAATAAGAATTATATGAGTATAAGTCCTTTCATCACAATCCATATAAGTGAGGCTAACACATTAACATTCATAGTATATCAAGGCACATTCATAGTTTTCACCATCCTTATATCCCATACACCTTAATCTACCTCACAACATAGTCAAGACATTTCTATTCAACATCATACCCCTGTATCATCCTAGTATGAGGCATACTCCAATATAACATCATGAAATAACAACAATTAATTAGAATTGGAATTAACGATAGAGATTCTAATACTTACCAAGTCTAATTCATAGTCTACATCAACCCAATTTGGGGTGTAACATCATCACACAATGATAACCAATAATATAAACAAGCCCCATTGCATCTCTACGACACAATTCAACACTAGATCACAACTTAACACAAGATACATAGGCTAATTTATATTATTAAAAAGAATGACTAACCTTGATTCTCAAAAAGATGAGGGTAACGGGACTTCATGTCAGCCTTGGCCTCCCATGTTGCACCCTCAAATAGGTAAATTTTCCATAACACCTTTACGGAAACCACCTCTTTATTCCTCAACTTCTTGACTTGCCTATCACGAATTTGAACCGAAACTTCCTTATAAGATATGTTATCCTTGACACAAAAATCCTCAATAAGAAGAAAGGACTCGGGATCACCGATACAGTTCCTCAACATAGAAACATGGAAAATCGGATGAACCGAAGCCAATTCACTAGGAAGTTTCAATTCATAGGCAACCTTACCAACCCTTTACAAGATTTCATAGGGATCTACATAATGAGGACTCAATTTCGCTTTCTTGCCAAATCTAACCACCCCTTTCATTAGTGAAATTCTCAAATGCACCTTATCACCTTCTTCACACTCTAAATCCCTTCTCCTATGATCGACATAAGACTTTTGTTGACTATAGGCTGTTTGCAATCGGTTCCATACGATATGAACCTTTTCCAATGTCTTATAACTCAACTCGAGACAAAGAAGCAATGGCTCAACCACTTCAAACCATCCAATAGGAGACCTATACCTCCTACCATACAAGGTTTCATAGGGAGAAATGGAAATGAATGATTGAAAACTATTATTATGGGTAAACTCCACCAAAGGTAAATGTTTATCCCAATTCCCTTTAAAATAAAAAATGCACACCCGAAGCATATCTTAGAGGGTTTGAAACGTAAGATCCACCTGACCATCCCTTTAGGAATGAAAAGCAGTGCTCAACTTCACCGTAGTACCCAACCCTTTTTGGAACGACCTCCAAAATCTAGATGTGAATTATGCGACCCAATCCGATATGATGATAAAGAAATGACATGGCGGCACACAATCTCATCTAGAAAGATTTTTGCACAATCCTCCGCCGAATATGAAGACTTGACGGGAATAAAGCGAGCGGACTTAGTCAATCGATCCACAACTACCCATATCGAATCATATGACTTTTGAGTCCGAGGTAAACCCACTACAAAGTCCATATTGATGCCTTCCCACTTCCAAGTAGGAATAGGAATCTCTTTTAGTAAGACACCCAACTTTTGGTGGCCTTCACTTTTTGGCAATTCGGACACTTAGCGAGAAACTCCGCTATGTCCTCTTTTAGACCTTCCCACCAATATATCTCTTTTAGATCATGGTACCTCTTTGTCGAACACAGGTGAATTAAGTATCAGAACACATGTGCTTCTTCTAGGATCCGATCCCTCAACCCATCTACATCGGGAACACACAATCTCCCTGTGTACCTTAGCACACCAACCCCCCCCGAAGGGGTGATTTATTCAAGTTGCCGGGAACCTATTCTTTAAACTCTAATAAAGCAAGATCAAGGTGTTGTTTGGACTTCACCTTAACGACAAGATCAATTCGTGTCGTTCTTGCACTCATAACAACTTCAAAGATGAGGAAGACTATGCTTAAATGCCATGGATTTTTTGTTCTGGAGTGTCACATCATGTGACCACTGACTCACAATAACTTGACAATTCGGATGACGACACCAGGACTGAGAAAATCACCATGGGTAACGATAACAAAATTTCTGCAATTCACGCTCGTAATAATCAATTAGATACGTTCAAAAAAGTAGACCTTTCGAATACCTTTAGTGCCCCCTATATAAAACGTAATCTTATATTTGCGTTCTACATTTTTTCAAGACAACCAGACATCCATGAAATATTTTTTTGTCTTCTTTTCTTGTGCAGGATTTGAGCACAGGTGTAGTGTTTGCACGTGGCCAGAATAGAGATGAACTATAAGAATGGCCCTTTTGTGGAGGCCAATGAAATCTGAGCTAGCTAACAACCAAAATTGAATCTCAAGAATATTGACATAGACGATTAGGACATCCAAATAAAATAGTGCTTAAAATACTCTTGCATATGTTTTCAATTAATGTTTCCCATTTAGAGAAGTTTGATTATTGCAATTCTTGATCTTCTAATAAAACTAATCGACTACCTTTTTCTTTGAATACCTTACGGAGCACAAATCCTTTAAAAATTATATTTAGTGATCTCTAGGAACCTCACCAGTTTCGTCAATTGATGAAAAATAACACAATGTAATTTTTGTTAATCAGTTTAAAAAATATATTTGGCTTTATACGGTTAAAAACAAAAGTGAGGTTCGCAACACCTATTTTACCTAGTGTAGATTAAGTCTTAACCCAGGTTCAATACCCACCGCTTAACCAATCTTCCAATATCAAACAATCATCAATCACAACCATCTCATCTACACAACCACGCACAGTTCATCGTCTTGTCACTCATTCTCAGAATAACATCACTACCATAAATAAAGTATTTGATTATTTTGCCATTACCTCGAGTTAATCGGTTCCCACCACTTATAGCCATGGCAAAAACAGTACACACTGGAGAGAAGCTATGAAACTTGAGTTTGATGTATTATTGAACAATATGACCTGGGTCTGTTACCACCGTCCACTTCACAAAAAGTTATTGACTACAAATGGATTTATCGTATCAAAACCAAAACCAAATGGAAGTGTTGATAAGTATAGTGATTTGATTGTTTAAAAGGGTTTTATTCAACGTCCATGTGTAGATTATCACACTAACTTCAACCCAATTGTTAAACCTGTTACTATTAGATCGGTTTATCGCTTGCAGTTCAGTATAATTGGCCCTTGCACCAATTGGACATGAACAATGCATTATTTCAAGGTCACCTTAATGAAGATGTATATATGTTCCAACCTCCTGGGTATGCTCATCATGATATTTCTCACTATGTGTGAACACCAAAGAAAGCAATTTACTACTTGAAGCAAGATCCTCGCGCTTGTTATTCGTCATCATTGTAGAAGGCTAGTTTACATTCTTGTATGCGTTGATGACATTATTATTACTGGTTCCAATTATAATGTTATTCAATAGGCTATTTGGTTTCTTTCGTCCCGATTCTCTCTTAAGGCTCTAGGACAACTGATCTACTTCTTAGGTGTTGAGATCCTTCGCACTCAAGTTGCAATCATTCTCTATCAAGCCAAGTATGTTTCTAACACACCAATGAGTTCCTCTACTTTTATTTCCGTTAATGATGGTACACCATTTGTGCATGCCACCTTTAATCGTCAAGTTGTTTGTAAGCTTAATTATTTTTTATTTACCATACCAGAGATAAGCTTTGTTGTCAATAAGTTGTCTCAATTTATGCATGCTCCTACACAAACACATTGATCTTCTGTTAAACAGTTTCTGTGCTATGTCCAACATACCAAGAATAACGGGTTATAGACAATGAACAACACATTTCCTATGTTGATTATAAATTCTGATGCGTATTCGCCAGGGGATATTAATGATCGCACTTCTACTTTTTGATATATTCTTTATTTTGGTCAAAATCCCATTTTTTGGTCCTCCAAGAAGCAACATACTGTAGCTAGTTCTACTACAGAGGCAGAGCACCATTCTTTCACTTATGCTCTAATTGAAGATGATTTGGGTCAAAAACTTTTTGCATAAGTACATTTTTTAATCTGCCTGAACCACCACTCATCTATTGTAATAATGTTGGTGCCACTTATCTCTAACAAAATCATATCTTGCATAGCAGGATGATGCATATCAAGTTGATTTTCACTTTGTTAGAGATCAAGTGTAGAAGAACCAGGTGGGAGTTCAACATAAATGTTGTGGATCAGCTTGCAGACACACTTACAAAGCATTTTTCTCGTATTCCCTTTAACAATCATCTACGCAAATATAAGGTTGTTGATTTCAGTTTCAACTTGTGGGGGTGTATTGGCGCATCTTCCTTGTAATAGTGCATACTCAGTTCTAGTTAGTTTGTTATTTGTTGCATGAAGGTTTATTAGTTAACTTTAATTATTAAGAGTCCACTAGTAATACACCTCCTATAGTATAGGGGTTGTTGTTGGTCTTCATCGTTTTCCATCATGAATCATTACATATCTCCAATTTTGCGAGGATAGACTTCGAAGAATTTCTACTACATGAATTTCCTGTAAGACAATATTTGTTGAATCATCAGCAGCCATGTTAATTATACAAACACAGAATAAATAATATGTTTGCGAGTTACTCTTTGTTCAAAAACAATAATTTAAAGGACAATTAAATAAAAAACACTATTAAGAATTTTTCGGAGTTCTAGTAAGAAACACAAGCAGAAGAAATAGTGTACAATAAGTTAGAGTGACAATTAACTATACTTAAAGATTACCTACCATATATCATAGTTCATTTTGAAAAACAATAAATTGCATTCCTAGACTTGCAAGACTGCATTTTCATAAACTCACACCCATGAGGTGTTATTTCCAATGTATTTATCGCACCTTGCTTTATATTAAACATTATTAATAACTACCTTGGTAAGTTAGACTTCCGTAGAAGCTTTAACACAACCTGGAACTATTTCTAAGCAGTGAGTTAGAGAAATTTATTGGAAAGTCAAACTCACCAAAAAGTTCAAGGGTCTACCCCAAACATGACCCTCAAATACTCTCGTCATTCATAATACCATAATGGGCAAACTTCTTAAGCTCATGTATTTAAAAATTCTCTACCGCATAATTTATCTAGTGCCAATATCTTTTGTCGCCTCCAAGGTCTTAGTTTTTGGTCAGTTCAAAATTGGCTAATAAGTCAACTTCTTTGCTCAAAATCTCTTACATCGTGTCTTGTCAATGAGGGACAAAAAGTTGACATCCAATTTTGACCTCCGTTTCATCTAATTTATTGTTCCGACCTTCTAATTTAATAACGTATCAAATTATCCTTTTTCACATCAATCATTTACTAATACGACTATTTATTGCTACTATTGTTATTATCCTAGCCATGCATTTTAATTACCATTTAAACAATATATTTTATTATCGAAATTAGTATTATCACATTTGTTCCTCTTTTTCTTAAATAACTAGTTTTACGGCACGTGCCTTGCACGTGTGTATCCTATATATAGTGTACGATGGTGGAAAAAAGAATTAATATTAATAGATTAACTATTTTAAATAAATAATTTTAATTTAAATAACAATGACAAATGATTTTAAATGATTAATAATGATTCTCATAGAGTTACATGTATTTTGAGATCAAAATGATGAGATATTATTGAAACATTTCAAAATACATTCAAACATTAAATATGGGGAGAAAGTGAAATTTTTAATACTATTATTATTTACTTGACTTAACTTTGCAAACAAATCTAACCAACAAAATTTGAAAATAATATCAATATGATAAATTCACAAATAGTTAAATATTCATATTTGAAATTTAGTATGTTCATGACATTAGTAAAGATCACCATAAAAATTTCAATATTTTATATTTATAATTAACCTATCTTTTACAAATTAATATTTTAGTGAGTCTATTGAGAGGTAATTCTAAACAAGAAAGGTACGTTATTGTTATTATGAATGATGGTTAAACTGAGGTTTGAGTGTATGTCAAATATTTAGCTCGACCAATTCTTTGTTTTAGATATACATATATTTTTTTATTGCAATTTCATTTTAATATATGAACTACATCACCTTTGGTGAAAAATATTTCATTTCTTTAAGTTTCTACTTTATCTTTATAAAACTATGGTATTCATCTTTTTCTGCCGCATACATATAATATAGTTGTTGTTTAATAAAAGTAGCTATAATCTAATCGATGTTTTATCGTGATATAATATATTAAACTTTTTCAATGATAAAAATTAATTAGATGAACAAAATGTATTGTTTATTGAATCGTTAAATTGAATTAAGATTATTTCATGGTCATTCACTATTTTCTTATATATTTTTATATAGCGAACAAAGAGTGAATATTGTGGCATCAAATTTTGTCAAATTCAAATGAACACAAACTAATAGGAAAAAAATTATATGGAACAATACATAGGCAATGAAGAAGGAAGACAAAAATACATTTTCATGCTATATTCAATATATCTTTTGTTCCAAATGATTAAATGATCTCTTGTCACCAACATTCACTTTCTTCATTCATTTTTACTTACTTATCTATTAAAATTAATTATTATCATGTCTATATTATCATATTATAAGTAGAAGTGAAAATCTATTTTTGAAATAGTGGATTTAATGCCAAAACTAATGATTTAACGGACAACATTGATGTCCGTTTTAGCAAGATCAAAAAGATATTGCTTCTGAGGATAAGAATCTAAAAAATAAAAAGCAAAGAAGAAATATCGTACCTAAATTGTGTGACATTTTTCATATTTGTTTATTATTATTATCTTTCTCAAAAGTTTTTTTCACTGTTAACTCATGGAAATCATAAAAATTATGTGTTTGTGAATTTATGAATTATTTGCTACTCCCTCAGTCTGGTATTGTTTGCCATGATTTCTATTTTTAGAGTCAAACTATAAAAACATTGACTAACATTTTAAGATTTATTTTTTCATCGTATTAATATGTAAAAATTACAATTTAAAGTACTTTTATATATTTTTAGAATATCGATTTTTTTGTAGAAAATATCGAATTAAAGTGATCTAACTTAACTCTGAAAATTGGTCAAATTGACTCTCAAAAAGCGCAACAGAACAAAACAGTTTGGTCACCAACTCTTTCTTATTTGGTAACTCGAATAGCGTTGGATTATGAACTTAATCAAGTGTTTAAAATAATCCTTAGAGTTCTTAAAAAGAAAAAGGGTAGAAGACTTTCAAAAATCGTAGTTTAAAAGTTAGAATAAACCCATTATTTATAGCTAACAAGTAGTGATATGAATAGGGCTAATTGTTCTGTATCAGAAAAGTTACAAACTTTAAAAAAAATTCACTACTCATCGGAAAAGGTACAACCCTTAAGAAAGTCAAAACCCTTTAAATAAATTACAACCGTTCAAAAAAGTCACCATTCATTAGAAAAGACACATCCTTTTTGAAAAGTCATAATTCTTTGAAAAAATCACAACCTTTTGGTAATGTCATAACTCATTGAACATGCCAAAACCAGTCAAAAAAGTCGCAACCCTTTAAAAAAGTCACATCTTATTGAGAAAATCACAATCCTTAATATGAAATGGTATCTACATTTAACATAATACAAATAATTAAATTAATAAATAAAATAAATTGAGTACTTTTAATTGGGGGTATCATAGTAATTCAATATTCAATTTAGTAGTTCATTCTTTTAAGGTAGTATAGAATAGATATAGATACAAATGGATTCATCATCACTTTATTTTATATTTATATATGAACTAGATTTACTGCACGTGTAGGTTAAGTCCTGAGATCCCTATACATGAGATATTTTATCCTTTATGTATGTTTTAGTCTTTCAACATATCTACAAGATTTTTAATAATGCACTATGTCATACTATGTAAATTACCTATCTATTTGACTTCTTGCTTGTTGGGCATGTTGTAACGAATATCATATTCTAAAATTGTTATTAGGCAATTTGTTAGTAAGTAATTTTGCATAAACTAAAAGTTTGTCCTCTAAGTTATGTCATGTAATGAACTGTATGTTTTCTTTTCATATTTGAAATTAAGTGTAATATGTATTTGAATAACTTTAATATACAAATAATGTCTTCAGATGTAGATGTCTGGTGTTTTTCATAACGTCTCCTCTTCCCCAAGACCTAAGAATTCGTCCAATATAATTTTCATTATTTACATGTGTGGTGTATATTTTATCTCGTCTCATATCATACAATTTTTGTACTAATTAAATCTCCCCTATTACTTCCTTCTTTACAGTATACGAGAAAGCATGCCAGTGTCGGTATACTCCTACATTGGATTTCGTTTGACCTTTTTATCGGTTGACCTTCGACATATTTTAATTTTTTATCAGTTTTGATTCTTAACAGTTTGGCGGTTTGACCAATAAGAATATACTTATAGAACAAATATATGACTATTCTAATACATTTCACACGAATGTATTTTTACAAAAGCTCATAAAATAGAAATAATAACAATAACCATGGAAAAAAACTATTTATGAGTAACACAAAGACAAATAAAGAGGAATATAATTCTTACTTTAGGTTTTGCTGATTCGTATAATGTAAAGTTATGACCTCAAAGTCACAACAAAGAATGCATTGATTGCTAAATAAATAACTATTAAGATATTGAGATTAATATTTACTAATATGTATTTATAGATAAAAGTAATAATTTACTAGTCTAAAATCTTAATGGGTTATCGATTTACACAATAACTAAATATCTAAAATCAATACCGAACCGATAACCTGATAAATATTTTTATACAACAATTAAGAAATTGTTCACATAATAACCCAACGGAAATGAACATGTAATACTTTTTTCGGTTCAATTTATCGGTCGAATCGGTTTTTGCAGACCCCTAGACACCTGGTTTGTGGCATATTGACCTATGACATTCTCGTCATAGCCTCTAAGATTTAACCTTGTCCCATTGCATAAACCATTTTAGGGTCCCTGTTTTCTTAGCAACATGATGGACACATTTTTTTTAAAACAAACCTAATGTATAAAATGAAAGGAATCATCAATTGGCATGTATATATAATCTTGTTATTCCTTCTTCTCTTTTGTGTTATGAATAATTACAATAAGATAAGTGTAAAACTTAGGATGTATAAGACAACATACCTATGCGGCAGAGTCTATTGGGTGTTATGTTTTTTAGATATAAATAAAGACCATATCTTTACTAAGGTCGATAACATTTAGTCTTGCACGTTGAAGCCTAGTAAATATTTTGTCATTTCAAATAGAATCACTCGGGTTCGTTGTTCTCCACCACATATTTCAAGTCGTAAGTAGTATCTATTTAAAAAGGGAGAAGGGGGTTGTTATGGTTATATTGTTGGAGTAAGCATTTGGTTTGTAGAATATTGACCTATTTTTTTCCTACATGTATGACATTCTCGTCAAAGCCTCTATAAATCAAGTACGTCCCATTGCATAAGTCATTATAAGGTCTAGTTTTTTCAGAAGCATGATCGACACATTTTCTTTCAAAACTAACCTAATATGTAAAATTAAAAAAATCATAAAATGCTATGTGTGTGGAATTGTGTAATTTTTTTCTTCTATTTTGTGATAATTGTAAAAGTTAGGATTAATTAGGCAACGTACCTATGAGGTGGAGTCCATTGGCATTGAGGTGTTAGGTATGAATACAATTCATATCTTTATTGAGGTTGATTTATTGTAGCGTTGCACGCTGCAAACTAGTAAATATTTAGTCACTTCAAATCACGTAAGTAATATTGATAAATGAAGTCATTACCTTTAGAATTAAAAACAAATCGTCACAATTCTCTAAATTTTGGAAAAAGAGATTCAGAAACATATATCTACATCACAAGAGAAACTGTTAACAAAATCAAATGAATATAGACGACATCATGTTAACTTCATATATTAGAAAATTACGTACTAATGTATATATTTAGAAAAAACAAATATTTCATCATAAAAATGATATTCCCCCCGTTAATCGAGGTTATTGAATAAACCATCTTAGGATATAATGAATTAGTTTATCATAATAGTGGTACCTTATATTTTGCTTAACTTTGAACTCGTTCAACAAAAGTAATTCACATAGAAAAAATTTTAAATGAAGAAGAAGAAGAAGAAGAAGAAGAAGAAGAAGCAGAAGAAGAAGAAGAAGAAGAAGAAGAAGAGGAAGAAGAAGAAGAAGAAAAAGAAGAAGAAGAGGAAGAAGAAGAAGAATAAGAAGAAGTAGAGGAAGAAGAAGAAGAAGAATAAGAAGAAGTTAGAAAAAAAATCTGGTGGAAAAATGAGACGAAGTCCCTCTTTTTATAATAAAAAAAATGTAGTATGAAGAAATATTTTTTGTGTCTTATATGAAAAATCATAACCTTGTCGAGAAGTCACAACACTTTTAAAAAGTCACAACTTTTTGATAAAGTGATATCTTTCAGAAAAAGTCACAACTCTTTGCAAAAGTCACAAATTATTGATAAAGTCACAACTAATCAAAAAAGTCACAACCTAAGTTAGCGATATTATAGTAATTTAACATTCAAGTTAGGAGTTTATGCTTTTAAGGTAATATAAGATATATAGATATAGATAGATGTACTTAAGTGTAAATTCATATCATATTAGCATAGAGATGTAATAGTGATATTCTTATTGATAAAAATTAGCAATTAAGTCATAATTCCTAACATAATTAGTCAAAATAACAACAATTTAAAATATTTATTTAATATTGCAGAATGAGAATATTTTTATAAAATAATATATATTCATATTTTAGTATTTTAAATTAATTTTATTTATGGAAGGAGTCATTTATTGGACCAAAATACACACTAATAACTGTTTTAAACTAAAAAGAAAAAAAATACAATTTACCTCTTTTAATTATCGTTCACCTTTCTTCCCCACATTTCATGTTTCTTCACCATATCACTTTTCATGTTTAGATTCCTTCAAGGTGCTAAATTTTTGCTTAATTCAAGCAGATTTCTCGATTGACAAGATAATTTTCATCATCCGAAATTAATTTTTTTCATTTGTTGTTTAAAGCACCGATGATATACATTACGGATTTCCAGTCGAATGTTTCAATTTTCTTGTGATTTTATTTATATATTCATGACATGTTTATAATTTTCAATTGTTTTTGTGATTCTCTTTTAATTTTTTCAGATTTTGTATATTCTGGAAATTCATATATATGTTTATTTTGTTTGCTGTTGAATACATTTTATTATTTAATACAAATTTTTAATATAATGTCTAATATATTTATATCATTCTACAAAATACAATATAACAACTAGAATGAATACAAATACAAATAATATATCTTTTAGAATGAGTACGACTTACGAAAGGAAACATAATTTGGAAGAGAAAATTAAAATACATAGTAAAAAAGATAAATTTAATACAAATATGTTTCTTAAATAACTACAAATTTATTTGACATACCTAAGGGAATGAATATGAACTAGTAAAAAAATACAAGCTTAATTATACAAAATACAACATGAAATTAGAATGAATACAATTACAAATGACATACATATTGTAATGAATGCAGTTTAAGAAAGGACAAAATCATGGTAAATAAAATAAATACATTGTGAGAAAATTATGTCAAATGAATATAAAAACACAACATGAAAACTATAATGAATACAAGTACAAATGACATAAATATTAGAATGAATATTGTCACGCCCTTAGATACCCCGGAGACGCGGACACGGAACCTAGGACCACAACTGATCCCATGCTAACCCTGCTGGAATGATCATGAGCATACTAAAGATAATAAACTTTTGCGGAAGCTAAATCATTCTTAAAATGAAAAGATCGGAAATACCCATATTCTATAACTGAGATATTTTAAAACAATGAGTTTAATTCAAAAGAAATATTAACTCAATACTAAGTTGAATCTAACTATGTCTGAAAATAGCCTCTAAACTAGACTAGAAATACTGGGACAAGCCCCAGCTAAATCTTGCAAAAACTGAAACTAAATGACTAAAGACTGAAATGAAACTATTGACTGTTGTTCTCGGAGAATGAGGACTCACCACTGAATCTGCTGAACTGTGAGATCGGAAAATCGATCTACGCTTGATCTGGATGCTGAGAACCTATACCTATATCACGAGAGGATGTAGCGCACGTATGCGTCAGTACTTGAAAGGTACTGAGCATGTAGGATAGAGTAAAGCTGAAATAAAACATAACTGAACAAGCACAAAAATAAGTAAACATCTGAACGTGATGTGCTGATTTCTAAGCTAACTGGTTGCAATAACCGATATATAACATGCTGAAAATGAATACTAAATTTACTAATAAATGGTCAATGCAGAGAGTCTGACTGAACTGTGGGAGCTACTAATTACCGATGATAAAACCACATGAGCTAAATATGGAGTACGCTGTATACACCCCATAGAGAGGACCCAATATACCTCACCAAAGGTAAAAAGGCATGCTGGCTTGATCACTAAACTGATTGCCCATAGAGGGGACTTACAACCTACTTGTCTAGTAGTTCTAGGACTATTGGGTACGCTAAACCCTAGTCCAAATCAGTATTATGCTACTCCCAATGAATTTTTAAATTAACTGATTATATCTTGAATTTCTTTAAATACAAGATAGCTCGAAACTGAACATGCAAACTGAGAATGCAACAATTAATTTGGTAATTATGCATTTATAACTGAGGCATGTATATCTAAAGTGTCTGAAATATATGACCAAGCATGTGTAATTCAAGAACTAAAAAAAATACAAAGCTAGGGTTCTGAAATTCATGCGATAATCTGAGTAATAACATGATAATGTGATTTGGAACATATATTTAATAAATTCATGAAGTTATATCAAAGTTCTAGAAACCCTAGGTTTAAACATTATAAGAGAATTAAGAAGTGACTGAAACGAAGGACCCAATGGGTGAAAGGAACCCACTAGTGATTTGACAAGAGAAAGGACCCAATGATAAGAGAATAAAGAATTGATGGAAAAATACTTAAGTTTCGGGGCTGGAACTGTTGGAGATTGTGGCGTTCTTGAACTAGGGTTCTTAAGCTTTTTTCTCCTCTCTTGCTTCTAATTTTTTTCTTTTTGGTTTAATGATTTGACATGAATATGTTTTAATTATGTTTCTAGGGTTAAACTGACTAAAATTTGATGATTTAGGGTCAAAAAAACATAACTTAGGGTTTAAACGGAGTGGGGAAGGTAAAAAGATCCCTGGGAAGGTTGATGTCAGGCCTCACAACGGCCAGGACTGACGGTCCGTCGTGCGCCCAACGCCCCGTCGTTGTGTCCGTGGTGAGGGCCTGTTCGACAGGCCTTTACTAAAATGGCATAATGTTTTACTCGGAGGTCTTATTTTATTAAGGTCGGTGGCTATGGAGAGATAATTAAATTATCAATATGTGGGTAGGTCATGGGAGACCTAATTAATTTTTTGCTAAGAGTTATGATCATTTTAAGTTGACCCCACTGCATTTCCCCTTAACTGGCTGCAATTTTTCCACATACGGTCAGACCTACGGACCGTCGGTCCACCTACGAACCATGCTGCTCATACATAGCTCTTTTAAGAGAGTGGTTGAAGGGAGTCTTGATCGACGCTCACGGACTACGGACCGTCGTTTGACCTACAGGCTGTAAGTTAGTCCGTCGTCCAAGAGTTAAACAATTTTTCTAGGCAGAAATATTTGAGAGTTTCTGATCCCATCTATGGTTGTGCAGGACGGATCGTGGTTCAGGATATGGTCCGTCGATGCCACTGTTGGTAGCACCTGCAAGTTTTTCTGAAAAACTAATTTTTGGTCTATTTTGGCTACGGGGTGTTACATTATCTCCCCCTTGGGAACATTCGTCCTCGAATGAAGACTAAACTAGCTGAAATAGAAGGAGAGAGGCAAACCCCACTACTAAACATGAGAACTGAGTTTTGACTTAATTGAGTTCTGAGTACATACAATTACGCTAAAAATTAAAGTACAAACTGAGGAAACATGATTCTAAAATTGAATTTACGCATGAATGACTGTAAAACTGGAGAGGAAATATTACCTCAAGCTAGAGTGGAATCGTAACGAAAAAGGTAAGGATACTTTGCTTTCATGGCTACTTCTGCTTCCCAAGTAGCTCCCTCTATGGACTGACTCCTCCACAAAACCTTAACTGAAGCGACTTCTTTGTTTCTCAACCTTCAAACCTGACGGTCAAGAATTTCAACTGGTACATCCTCAAAAGAAAGACTAACTTTTACCGCCACACTCTCTAATGGCACTATAGAGGCTGGGTTACCCACGCACTTGTTCAAGAGTGAAATGTGGAAGACCGGATGCACTACTACTAATTTGCTGGCAACTCTAAATCATATGCCACCTTGCCAATCCTTTTCAAGATCTTGTAAGGGCCTACATATCCAGAACTGAGCTTCCATTTCTTTCCAAATCTCATCACCCTTTCATAGGCTTACAGAAAAACCCAATTGTCAACTTGGAACTCTAGTTCCCTTCTCCTTACATTTGCATAAGATTTCTGACGACTTTGGGCTGTCTTAAGTCTATCTCTAATGAGTTGCACTTTCTCCATAGCATAAAGGACTGAATTTTGCCCTATCAAAGATGCTTCACCTACTTCAAACAAACCAACAAGAGATCTACATCTACGCCCATATAAAGCCTCATAAGGGGCCATCTGAATGCTGGAATGGAAGCTATTATTGCAGGCAAACTCAATAAGAGGAAGGTGATCATCCTATCTACCTTTGAAAACGATCACACAAGCTCTCAGCATATCCTCTAAGTTCTGAATGCTACGCTCTGCCTGCCCATCCGTTTGTGGATAAAATGTTGCACTAAGGTTAAATTGAGTACCAAGACCTTTTTGAAATGACTTCCAGAAATGAGAGGTAAACTGAGGACCTCAATCTGAGATGATAGACAAAACAACCCCATGCAACCTCACAATTTAAGTAAGGTAAATCTTTGTATAGTCCTCTGCCGAATATGTAGTCTTGACCGCAAAAAAGCGAGAAGACTTAGTCACCCTATCAACTATCACCCAAATTGAGTCTTGCTGTCTGGGGAGTACGAGGTAACCCTGTGATGAAATCCATATTAATCACATCCCACTTCCAAGTAGGAATATCGATCTGTTGAGACATACCTCCTGGTTTCTGATTTCTACCTTGAGTTGCTTGCAATTGGGGCACTTACTCACAAAGTGTGCTATATCCCTCTTCATGCCATTCCGCCAATAGACTTCCCACAAATTGTGGTACATCTTAGTGGCACCTGGATGAATAGAATACCTGGAGTTATGAGCTTCTGCAAGAATATGCTGCCTCAACTCTCCCACATCAGGAACACACAATCTACTTGGTAGCGAAGTACACCATCTCCCCCTTGGGAGAAAACCTCCACTCTTTGATTGTTGACTGCGCCCTTTAGTTCAAGAAAGATCGGATCACTCTCTTGCTTTTCCTTAACCTCTACTACAAAAGAAAATTCTGCCCCATTCTGAACTGTTACACCGCTGTCTGATATGCTCATAAGGAGAACTCCCAAGCTAGTAAGCCTGTGAACATCCTTCACTAGCTCCTTTCTTTTTTCCTCAACATGGGCTACACTACTCATAGATAATCTACTAAGAGCATCGGCCACTACATTAGCCTTTCTAGGTTGATAATGCACACTCATATCATAATTCTTAAGGAAGTCAAGCCGTCTACTCTAGCAAAGATTCAACTCTCTCTGGGTGAACACATACTGAAGGCTCTTATGATCGGTGAACACATCTACATGAACACCATACAAGTAGTGTCTCCATATCTTGAGTGCAAACACCACTACTGCAAGCTCGAGGTCATGAGTTGGATAATTATTCTCATGCACCTTAAGCTTTATAGAGGCATAAGATATAACCTTTTCTGTTTGCATCAACACACAACCAAGGCCAACTCTTGATGCATCGCAATAGATCACATAACCATCTGAATCCTCTGGTAGAGTCAAGACAGGAGCTGTAGTAAATCTAGTTTTCAAATCTGCGAAGCTTTTCTCACAATCATCTGACCATTGGAACTTGACCATCTTATGAGTCAACCTAGTCAATGGTGAGGCTATGGATGAAAATCCTTCCACGAACCATCTATAATAACCTGCTAGACCTAAGAAACTTTTGATTCTGTAGAAGAGGTCGGTCTGGTCTATTGTTTTACTGCTTTTATTTTTTTGAATCTACGCGGATCCATTCTCTAGATACAATGTCACCAAGGAAAGCAACAGATTGCAACCAAAGCTCACATTTACTAAAATTAGCGAATAACTGGCAATCTTTGAGAGTCTGCAGAACAACTCTCAAATGACTTGCATGTTCTTCCTCACTCCTAGAGTAAATGACGATATCATCAATGAAGACGATAACGAACAAGTCTAAGTACTGTTTGAACATTTTGTTCATCAAATCCATGGAAGCTACAAGAGCATTGGTTAGTCCAAACGACATAACTACAAATTCATAATGTCCATACCGAGTTCTGAAGGTTGTTTTCGGAATGTCACTATCTCTGACTCTGAGCTGATGATAACCCGATCTAAGGTCTATCTTTAAGAAATGACTTGCACCCTGAAGTTGGTCAAACAAGTCATCAATCCTGGGGATGGGATACTTATTCTTGATTGTGACCTTGTACAACAGTCTATAGTCAATGCACATTTTGAGAGAACCACCTTTCTTCTTTACGAACAATACTGGTGCACCCCATGGTGAAATACTAGGTCTGATAAAACCTTTATCTAGAAGGTCTTTCAACTTCTCTTTCAATTCCTTAAGCTCTTCTAGAGCCATTGTGTAAGGAGGAATAGAAATAGGCTGGGTATCTGGAAGGAGATCAATTCCAAAGGTTATTTCCCTTTCGGGAGGAACCCCGGGAAAATATTTTGGAAATACTTCGTAAATTCACAACTAATGGAACTGACTCAAGAGATAGGGTTTCAAGGCTAGAATACTTAGCCCGAACTAGATGATAGAGATAACCCTTAGATATCATCTTTCTGGCCTTAAGGTAAGAAATAAATCGACCCATAGGCACTAGGCTACTACCCTTCCATTCTAAGATTGGTTCGTCTGGAAACTGAAAACGAACAATCCTAGTTCTACAATCGACTGAGGCACAACATGAGTGTAACTAATCCATGCCTAGAATGACATCGAAGTCTACCATTTCTAACCCTACTAGATCTGCTGAGGTGACTTTCTGAGAGACTATGACAGGGCAATTTCTATATACCCGTCTAGCCTGGGTCACCGACAGGAGTAGAGATTGAGAATGGTTCTGAGAGAGTTTCTGGAGTAATACTAAAGTTTAGTTCTATAATACTGAGTTGCAAAAGACAAAGTCATGTTTGTTGTCTTTCCACTAACTGAACCATATGTGAGTCATATCCTTGAGTTTGTAGGATGTCAATCTCACCTATCACTACGAGTTACTGACATCACACCAAATATACTCTTGACCTTATCAATGAACTTCAGTGGGTCCTTACCAACTTGTAACCCTAAAAACTTAGGCGGATTAATCCTAAAAAAATTACAAACTCTGCATTGTTCTGGTTGGTCATATAATAAGCCAAAGGCTGAATTAGTATTCTGAAACTTTGCATTTGAACTTCCTTATCTGGTACTAGAGAAACTGTGTTAGCATTGTGTGCATTAGCATTCCATGCCTAGGTTCTTCAAGAAAGCATGATCTTAAGTGCACAACGTCAAGTTAGAATGGAATTTGATCATACCTTACGCACGATAAGAGTAACAAGTTTTGTCACGCCCCGAGCTACCCCCGAGACGCGGACACAGAACCTGGGATCACAAGTGATCCCAAGCTAACCCTGCAGGCATGATCATGAGCATACTAAAGATAATAAACTGTTGCGGAAGCTAAATCATACTTAAAATGAAAAGATGGGGAATACCCATATTCTATAAACTGAGATATTTGAAAATAATGAGTTTAATACAAAAGAAATATTAACTCAATACTAAAATGAATCTAACTATGTCTTAAAATAGCCTCTAAACTAGACTAGAAATACTTGGACAAGCCCCAACTAAATCTAGCAAAAACTGAAACTAAATGACTAAAGACTGAAATGAAACTATTGACTGTTGTCCTCGGAGAATGAGGACTCACCACTGAATCTGCTGAACTGGAGATTGGCAAATCGATCTATGCGTGATGTGGATGCTGAGAACCTGAACCTACATCACGAGAAGATGTAGCGCACATATGCGTCAGTACTTGAAAGGTACGGAGCATGTAGGATAGAGTAAAGCTGAAATAAAACATAACTGAACAAGCACAAAAACAAGTATAATAATCAGAACGTGATGTGTTGATTTCTAAGCTAACTGGATGTAATGAAAAATTTATAACATGCTGAAACTGAATACTGAATATACTGATAAATGGTCAATGCAGAGAGTCTGACTGAACTGTGGGAGCTACTAATAACCGATAATAAAACCACATGAGCTAAATGTGGAGTCTGATGTATACGCCCCATCGAGAGGACCCAATATACCCCGCCAAAAGTATAAAGACATGTTGGCGTGATCAGTAAACTGATTGCCCATTGAGGGGACTTACAACCTATTTGGCTAGTAGTTCTGGGACTATTGGGTACGCTAAACCCTAGTCCAACTCAGTATTATCCTACTCCCAATGAATTTTGTAAATTAACTGATTATATCTTGAATTTCTATAAAACTGGATATCTTACAACTGAACATGCAATCTGACAATGCAACAATTAATCTGGTAATTATGCATTTATAACTGAGGCATGTATATTTGAAGTGTCTGAAATATATGACCTAGCATGTGTAGTTCAAGAACCAAAGAAATACAAAGCTAGGGTCCTGAAATTCATACGATAATCTGAGTAATAACATGATAATATGATTTGGAACATTTATTTAATAAATTCATGAAGTTATATCAAAGTTCTAGAAACCCTAGGTTTAATCATGATAGGAGAATCAAGAACTGACTGAAACTAAGGGCTGAATGGGTGAAAGGAACCCACAAGTGAAATCTCACATACCTGGTGATGAAATCCATAAAAAAATACTTAAGTTTTGGGGCTGGAACCACTGGAGCTGGTGGCGTTCTTGAACTAGGGTTCTTGACCTTTTTTCTCCTCTCTTGCTTCTAATTTTCTAAGTTTTGATTTAATAATTGGACTTGGATATGTTTTAATCATGTTTGTAGGCTTAAACTAACTAAAATCTTATGATTTAGGGTCAAAACGAGATAACTTTTGGCTTAAACGGAGTTGGAAAGGTAAAAAAGAACCCTGGAAAGGTTGTTGTCGGACCTTACGACGGCCAGGACTAATGGTCCGTCGTGCGCCCGACGCCCGGTCGTTGGGTCCGTCGTGAGGGCCTGTTTTACAGGCCTTTACTAAAATGGGCATAAAGTTTTACTTGGAGGTCTTATTTTAGCAAGGTCGGTGGATATGGAAAGATAATTCAATTATCTATATGTGGGTAGGTCATGGGAGACCTATTTCATTTTTTGCTAAGAGTTGTGATCATTTTAAGTTGACCCAACTGCATTTCCCCTTAACTTGCTGAAAATTTTACACCTACGGACCGTAGGTCCACCTACGAACCATGCTGGTCATCAATACATCTTGTCAGAGTGTGGTTGAAGGGAGTCTTGATCGACGCTCACGGACTACGGACCGTCGTTTGACCTACGGACCATAAGTTCGTCCATCGTCGAAGACTTAACCAATTTTTCTAGGCTGAAATTTTTGGGAGTTTCTGATCCTATCGATGGTTGTGTAGGATGAACCGTGGTTCAGGCTACTGTCTGTCGATTCTACCGTTGGTAGCACCTGCATATTTTTCTGAAAAATAAATTTTTGGTCTATTTTGGCTACGGGGTGTTACAAATATTATCTAAGAAATGATACAAAATTATAGTAGATAAAATAAATACACTTTGAGAAAACTATGTCAATTAACATATAAATCTATAGGCGTTTAAATTTGTAAATTTTAAAAAATCTAATTTTTTTAATAGATAAAACTCCAAGGTATTATTATACAATTTCACACAATTACTAATTTTGAAAGACAAGGAGAAATAATGACCTTTAAGAAGAAGGAAAAGACCACCTTATTTAGGTCTCATAATCTTTTGTAAGGAAATTAATAAAGATTTCAACCAATTGAATTTAATTTGAAATATTTTTCCTCCTTTGATTTCTCTAGTTTGTTACTTTTTAATTATATTATGTTAAATTAAATAAGCAAAACAAAATACATAAAGCAACCCATAACAAACAAAAATAATGTCATTTTTAATAAATATTAAAATTATTGCTAAAGGATCCCATTAAATGATAAAAAATTATTGTTTTGAAAAATTTTCCCTTTTATAAATTACTAATTTTCATCTTATATTATTGGTAATTACGTTAGAAGCCCAAAAACAATTTAACAGTAGAAGAAAAAAGCCCAATATATTCACACCAATTAATAAGCGCATCTTTCACATGAAATTTTTCTAAAATATAACCTTTGAATGTCCCATTTTTGCCCTTTACAATTGTCCACTCTCCTTCCAATAAATATAATATCATTAATACTAGGTTCTATGTGGTGCCGCTGTTCCTTTTTATTTCAGGCAAAATTTTCAAATGTTTTTTCCAATTTACAGATGCCTAAGGCACCATTTTTGTGCAAATTTTGGAGTCTAAAGATGCGTCTCCATCCCTTTTTTCGATTATATGTTTCAACAATGTCCAATATCAAAGGAACAATAAAAGCATTCCTATTTCACATATAGTCTGAAGAATGTGTGGACTTGTCTTTTCTAATCACATGAAGGCTAAAAGATTGTACAATGTTATTTATGTTCAAACTCAAAGTGTGGAAGAACTATGAAAAAGATAAAAAATCCCGCCGTAATCTTATCTTGTTTTGATCTATAATTACACATTTTTATATTCAGCTTTAGCCAAGCTTTTGAGACCCTCGAAATACCCCATCTACACTCATTATCTACTTTAGTTTTACTTTAAAAGTCTCATTTTACTATCTGTAGAAGAGTTGTAGATTTGATCAATCCAAGGTCCAGACACTTCTCCTTAGAAGGTAATACCTCCTCCATCATTTAAGTTTTATTTCGATTCCAAGCTTTATGCGTTGAACCTATTTTCGTTTTGATCTCCTCGGCTTTATTCTCATTTTCTTCTCTATTTTTACATAAGTAATTTTTATGGAATGTTTGTTTTGTTTAAAGATGAGTTTTTCAGGTTTATTTCTTTCACTGTTTGAACCTCTAACTGATCTCGTGTTACTTGATTCATCGCCTTAAAAAATATATGGATTCAAATTGGTAATTGTTCAAGCTCGTCTTCCGTTTGTTCATCCTTCTCTATTTTACAGGCCTAATATGTCCTCAAGCATTAGCGAAATTCATTTGACATTATATATAGGTCTTCATATTTCAGCTCAATTTTATATCCTCGAGTCTAGTTAAATTATTATTAGGCTTTGTTCGAAATAGTCTAAGGTTGAAAGCATGTGAAACTATGAATGTCCATCCATCCATTTGGCTATTATTTTTATTCATTTCACCATATTTTCCACGTTTCTAGGAATACCATTTCTAAACTTAATAACTAATCTCTATATTTTCCCTCTCTAATCTCTTTATATGTTGTATTAATTACTTTATGTGGTCCTATTGAAAGCAACCTCTCTACTTTATGTGGTAGAGGTAAGATTTACGATCACTCAACCTTCATTAGACTGGAATAACACTGGTATATTGTTGGTGGAAGAATTAATTCTAAGCAGATCTCTTATATTACAATAAGTAGCCACTAATGCTTGCATTAGGTTAGACTGTCTACATTAAATCTCTTGAAGTGCAATCCATCCCTTCACCTGCTAAAGTGAGATGCTTTGTGCATCAAACTGTTCTTTTTATATCTTAACTTAGTAGTGGTTTTGAATTTCATGGTACCATGACATTTTTGAAGAATAGAAAGCAAGAAAGACAAAGTAAAACTGAATAAGGGTGGAAAAAAAGTTTTAAATTACAGACACAACCTTAGTGGTTGCTTGGTTGAATTTATTATTTGGAGCCATGTTTGATAAGAATTTGAACTTGCAATATGATGGGGATATCACCAAACATTTAATCGATAGAAATCTCGATTATTTTTGTGTACTTTTGGACTTACTCAGAAAAGGACAGACAAAAATCTCTAATAATTGGGGGAATATAAAGCTCTCCTGTTCTATGTTTGTTCAAAAGTACACCAAAATAACAAGGATTCATATCGATGAAATGTTCAGTAATCGCCCCATCGGAATGCAGGTTCTAACTCTCATCAAACATGGCTTCAAAGAATGAATTCTTTCCAGCACCCACTAAGGTTGTGGCAGTAGTTTCAAACTGTTTTCAACCAACATTAAGTTTCACTCTATCATTTTTTTCTTTCCATTCTTTAAAAATGTAGTAGTACCGTGAAATTGAAAACCAGTACTAAGTTAAGATGTAAAAATGGTTGTTCAATTAACAAAGCATCAAACTTTAGTAGGTCCACGGATGGGACTCACCTCAAGAGATGTAATGTAAACAGTTTAATGTAATGTAAGCATTATTGGCTGCTTATACTAATTTAAGGGATCCAATCACCAAAATTATTCCTACAACAACAATAAACCTGTGTAATTTTTCACATGTGGGATCTAATGAAGCTAGATTGAATGTAAACTTTACCCCTACCACATAAAGATAGGTCATAACATGCTTCTAATCCTTATAAAATCAAAAACTTTATTGAAGGTCCTTTTTTTCATGCCTTAAAACAGTTTTTTATGGGGGTCATTTCATGCTTCTATTTTATATATATTTCGTTTTTTTTGCTACTCATTTTTATTTTATTAACTTGTTTTCCTTTATTAAGGTTCATCATTTTATTGTCAATATATTTATGTGCTTGGCGAATTTGGGTATGGTTTTAGCTTCATATAAAAATTTACAATTAAGATGTTAATATTTTTTAGGATTAACCCTTTTTACTGAAAAGGTTTTTATGGATGTTTCTAGTATCAAAATAGGTAGACTAGTTAATTCTCTTTCGGTTCTAGGATAATTTTATTCAAAAAAAAAACTTTTCTTTCATAAAGGTTTGAACTTTTATGAAATTTAACTATCTTTAAGTATTAAATTGTTAAAAGAGGAAATGATGGTTTTTTCATAGATAATTGAGTTCTTTAAATGGCAGCTGAACCAATTTCTTTTAATCAATTACCACATTAAGTTAAGCTTGTAAAACGGATTTTTATAAACTAAAAATGATGTTAAAAGTTAAGCAATTTTACTAAATACTTTCTTTCTTTTCAAATTAACTTCTATTTTTCTTTAATGTGTCACCTTAATGATTGTATTTCCTACAACATCTATCTTATTATGATGAAATTATATCACACATATTTCTATCATTAACTTATTTTCCTAATAAAATTTTCTAACTTCTTTTTTACCTTTAAGACCTTAATTATCTTACTTAGAATTGTATGGTAATTGTGTTTAACAAATTTTAAAGGATGCGTAACCTCTTCCCACTAAGATAATTAGAACCCTTACTTAGAATCACATAAGTTAAGTGAGACCTTAAGTATTTAGTAATCATAATTAATCTTTTAAATGAATTAGGTGGCAACTCCTCTAGTTAATTATTTCGAAATCACCAATACATTTTACGCTATTTGAGGTTAGTTAAAATGGGATATAACAAAGGTAAGTATATATATATATATATATATATATAT
>NC_028648.1:20545356-20566670 GCF_001406875.1 Solanum pennellii | reverse complement strand
TAATTTAAAAAAATAATAAGTTTGCCATACTAGCACTTATGTCTATTTACAAAATAATTTGAATACATAAATAAGAGCCTCAAACTGACTATCTCACTATCTATGAAGCCTCTACAATAAATAGATGGATGTTTGGACAAACCCCACAACATCCTATTAATGAAATACTACAATGTGAATAATAGTGTTATCCAGAATTCGTAGTCATAGGCTCACCAATGACTACGAATGCTCAACTAGATCAACGAGACGCTGGAAGATAATGATCCTTGTTACCTGCATCTACATCATAAGACGATGCAGACCAACTTGAATCAGTATATTAATGTATGAGTATGCGTGTTGGAATGCTAAACGGCAGCTTACATCTTGAAATCAATAAGATGAACTTACCTTAGTTCTGCTCAACAAATGAATACTCAACTTAATTTAGATATATAAGGCAATCATAATACATGAGATATAAATAAAGCTTTGTAAAACAGTATATAAAACCTTAGTTTGTTAAAGAAAATACAATAACAAGCTCAACTTTACTTATATATGAAAGTAATATAGTTATGTGGGAGAATCTCAAACTGAAAACCATCAGAATGAGCCTAAGTGATGGTACGTCTTACCTCATGTTGCAAGAGGACCGTCTTATACCTTGCCTTCAGTATGGAACCTAAACTACTAAGTGGATCCACTAGTCTATGCTAACATACACTATGGAATCATCTAAAAAGTGTGATCCTTTATTTGTCCATGTTGGCTACATTTTTTATGGAGGCTTGAGTTAATATGAAATCGCGTCCTCATATTGGTGATTAATACTACTCACGAAATACCAATATCACATGTTTTGAAAACAACATCTTCGCTTGTTTGAGATAATTTGCTCAAACTTAGTTTTTTAAAAGATCTTTTGGAAATCATGGTTTTCTCTTTACTAAAACAAGCAAAAGGCTTTGTTGGAAGTCTAACTTCCTTTCTTCCTCAAAATTAGAAAACATTTGCAACTCTTAGGAAATACTTAGTTCCATTATAAATTTTAAAAAAATGAACTCAAATCTTTACTTTTGTCTTAACTTGAAACTTAATTCTTAGGGAATACTTAGTTCCCTTATAACTTTTGAGAATTTTAGGCAACTCATTACTCTTTGCTCAACTAGTAGCTTGAGCCTTAAGAAAAGTGAAAATGTTTGTTTAAAACTCTTGAAAACTTTTAAGAACTTACTTTTACTTGTTTCTTAACTTTTAGACAATACTCTTAACTTCTTTGACTTTGATAATTACATTCCTTTAATTGAATTATGGATTGAACCTTCATGATCTTATGTTTATGGATGATTTTATGATGTTTATATGTACCTTAGAGTGTTGGAATCAACTAAGGATTGTGGGTACATTACTTAGGAACTAGTACGAAATGATGGGGGGAAAGAATGGGGTCTCCATGAATCCTTGATGCTCTGAGAGGCAGAGCCTGATGGAAAGAGGTTGTACTTGGGGGCTCAAGATTGTGCGGCACATCAGAGCTTGTTGTATAGTACCTTTCTTTAAGGTTTTTGTAGGGGCAGCGATCTAGGACCTGTCAAACGGGAGTTTCGACTTTTCTATCCATTTTTCATCTCTAAGCCTTGTAAACTTTGATGGATCTTTACCCAATAACTTAGGGTCAATAATAAGCTCAATAACCAATTGATTACACTAGAAAAAAACCAAAAAACAAGGATAAAATCAACTTAAGGAATATAACAATTCTACCAACAAGATTTCAACAATGTTCTTCAAGATCATCACTTTTCATGATTCAATTTACTCAAAAGTTTGTTGAATTAAACAAGTTGGTGTGGGTGAACTAACCCAACACTGAAATATTTCACATACCTTAATAGAGATCACAACCAATGAATTCCACTCGAAGATCTTGGTTTTCTCGATGAATTCCTTATCTTTTATCCCTTTTTCTTCTTCTCTTTTCTCTTCTCCAAGACCTTAGCATAAATAACTTTTTTATTCCAAATCCCAACTTACATAAACCGAAAACAAACCCTTAAAATGAATTAGGAAATAAATTTGTTAAAAGACAAGTTTACCCTTACTAAAATCCGGAATTAGACTTTCCTCACTACAACAACTTAACTTCTGAAAAGGATCTCCCTCATACGATATTGAAATTGTGAAAACTCGATGCGGTATGCAACATCATTCCTAGGGACTTCCAACCATATAAATAACTAACTCTAACTCATCCTGAGTTAAAAGTAATGACCGTTTTGAAAATGACCAAAGCTCATTTCTTAAACTTAAGAAATTTTTCTTGATTTTTCCTATTCTTTACAAAAATTCTAAATTTTACTTTCTTAGCTTATTCTTGGCTAATACGAGCTACGAAATATTACATTATGTCCCCCTTGGGAACATTTGTCCTCGAATGAGATTTCTTTCGCTACGCTAAGAATGGTAACATCAAGTTTAACACTTAACAATCAAAAAACAAGTAACAATCATGCTTAATCAGAGTTTATAAAGTACCAAGAAGAAAACTAGTACCTTGATATGCAATATCTCTGGATTCAAAGAGATGTGGATATCTCTTCTTCATATCCTCTTCAGCTTCCCAAGTTTCTTCTTCACCAAACTAGTCCTTTAAAGGACCTTGACTGACACAACCTCCTTTGTTCTCAACTTACGAACATGGTGATAAAAAATCTGAACCATAATCTCTTCATAAAATAAGATATCCTTCATCCAAATATTCTCAGTCGGTACAATCAATGAAGGATCACCCATGCACTTCTTCAACATGGAGATAATGAAATACCGAATGAATTGTTGTTAACTCTTGTGGTAGCTCCAACACATATGCTACATTGTCAATTCTCTTGGATACTCTATAAGGTCCAATATACCGGGGACTAAGTTTCCCCTTCTTACAAAAACTCATAACATCCTTCATGGGTGAAACTTTATGATATACCAAGTCATCCACTTCAAACTCCAATGGCCTTCTTCTCACATATGTGTAGGAATTTTGATGACTTTGTGCCGTCCTCATTTTCTCTTGAATCACCTTTACATTATCCATGGCTTGGTGAACTAGATCTGTTTCGATCAACCCTACTTCAATAACTTCGAACCACCCTATAGGAGTTCTTCATCTTCTCCTAGAAAGAGCTTCATATGGAGCCATTTGGATGCTCGAATGGTAGCTGTTGTGCAAGTGATTTCAATGAGAGGTAGGTGATCATCCCAATTCCCCTTGAAATAAATCACACATTCTCTAAATATGTCTTCTAAGGTTTGGATAGTACTCTATGCTTGTCCATTCGCCCGAGGATGAAAACTAGTGCTTAAGTTCATCTTTGAACCTTACACTTTCTTGAAAGACTTCCAGAACTAAGAAGTAAATTGCACACCTCTATCTAAAATAATTGAGGCCGGAAATCCATGAAGTCTTACCACTTCTTGAATGTATAACTTAGTATAATCCTCCGCCGAATGAGTGGTACTTATCGGCATGAAGTGGGCTGATTTGTCATTCTATGGCAATTACTCAAATAGAATCATGCTGCCTGCAAGACCTTGGAAAGCCTATGATGAAGTGTGTATTAATCATCTCTCACTTCCATGCTGCAAGTTTTATATTCTTAGCCAAACCTCAAGATCTTTTGTGTTATACTCTCACTTGTTGACAATTTAAGCATTTAGGAACAAACATAGCAATACCCTCCATTATCCTCTCTTGAGTCCATCCACCCTAGGTACACAAAATCTATGTTGATACTTCAGCACACCATCTCCCCCTTGTTCAAAAGCCAATACTGATTGTTTATGAACATTCACCTCAAATCAAGGAAAATGGAGTCATGATCTTACTTTTCTTTCACCTCTGACTAGTAATGATTCATCCCCATTAGTCACCACTATTCCTCCTCTTGTTGAATCCATAAATATGACTTCTAAGTGTGCAAGTCTAGGAACATCCTAGCTAACTGCCTATTTTCTTTCTCAACATGGGCGGTACTCCCCATGGATAACCTGCTTAAAGCATCAGCAACCACATTAGCCTTACCTGGGTGGTAAAAAATACTCATGTCATAATTCTTGATGTAGTTCTAACCACTTTATTTGCCTGAGATTGAGCTATTTCTGGGTGAACACATATTATAGGCTCTTGTGATCAGTGAATATATCAACATGAACAACATACAAGTAGTGAAACCATATCTTCATAGTGAATGCTACATCTGTAAGACCCCAAAATGAGTTAGGTTGTCTAGACACTAACATGTTCGTCTTAAGTTTCTAAGGTCCTTAAATGACTTTAATATGTTTTAGAAGCATTGTGTAATGTTTGAAGTGATTTGGAAGTAAAAAATCAAGGGACGACCAAAACGTTCAACGACTAGTCACCAATGTGTCTCATGTGTCCATGCGTGTTTACATATTGTATGTCATGATATTAAGAAGTATTAAAATGATTTATAATGTTTGTTAAAGATTTTATATGAAGTTTTGAGAAGTTTGGAGTTAAAACGACCAAGAACGTCTAAGGCATTTAAAAAATAGCCCTTAAGATGCTCAACATGTGTTTTGATGAGGCCTAGCCTATTTGGACGAGTTACAGGTGTTTTTTTGAGTGAAACTTATGTGGAAGGTCTAAAACTTGTTAAGGTTTGTGTTTATGTTTGAAACGTCGGGGTACAACATTTAAAAGTCACCACAAAAGGACCCACAAGAAGGACCCAAGGCTGGTTGAGATACTGCCTTGGCAGTGTCAATCGACGAACCAACCAACGGCCCGTTGGTGAGGTATCGTCGATTGGTACTTATCTTGGGAAGGTCTCAACCCAAAAAATGGAAAATTACCAATCGACAGAAGCCAAAGGAAGACCGGTAGACTGATTTACGGCCAGTCGATTGCTCCATCAATGGTTGCCTGTAAACTTGTGCCTACGTCTGTTTTATTTAAGGAGTGAATGGGAAATTCACCCCACCTTCTAACCTGATTATAATAGGTTTATTTGGATACTTTTGGTTTATATAAGTCAGTTAACACGTGAAGAACCCATTCCAAATCCTCTCCATGAAATTAAACCTTTTCCCTCCAAAATATTCTCCCTAGAAACCACCATTGTTGGTAAAGCTCATGAAAATCTTGGAGCTTGGATTTCAATGGAACAAGTTTGATTGATTTTAATGCTGATAAAGGTATGGTGATCCTTCATATCTAGTTATCCTTCCATGTAGAGAGTTAAACTCAATGTTTTTAAAGAGAAAAATATGATCAAATTCTTCTTCTTCATTCTAGCTATGGGTTCTTTCTTAAATTCATTTGAAAAGCAAAATATGAATGTATTTATGATTATTTGCTGATTTGGACGTGATTTTCAATGCTATTTCATGATGAACCCATGCTCTTTAACAAACTCGATTTTAGCCTATGTATGACTTTGTAAACTTTATCTTATGAATATTGATTTATGATTCAATTATGTTATTATGCTTATATCTACTGTTCAGTATGTATATATATAGTGAATCATTGATGAATTACCCATGTGAATAAATGCATGAAGAATTGAACATGCCTAGCCTAGTCTTCATTATGATCATTGTAATGTGGGTCGTCAATTGATTAAAAATGCATTTTGATTACGTTGTGGTTCTTGTAGCTACTATTTTAGTTTAGTACCATGGTAGAATTATGGATATAAATCTTGCATGATCAAAGTAAAGAAGGATTTGTTTGAATTGATGTAGGTTCTTTTAGTCTATCAAGTAGTAACTTGTGATCTTGACGTTAGGTAGTTGTTATATAAATTTATCATGGTTAATTGTCTATAGATGCTGCCTATAACGTTAGGAGAGTATGAATTATATGTAATGGATTTAATATGGTTCAATTCATGATAGTTTGGATAGGATTAAACTATGTAAACTTACCTTCCATGAATTTCTAATATGAAGCATGCTTATGGTGAAATCGATCTTATTGGCAATTGTAGTAGTGTATCATCTAGACTATGATTTCATTAGCTACTGCCTATGATGTTCTTTATTTTTAAAATATGATTGATGATTATTACTTTGGGAAGATTAATAATATGTCCTATTCACTCTACTCTACGTTTAATTGATAGTTTAATGCCTACGATAAAAGCTTGATCTTGAAGAGCTTTAAGCACGATTTTGATATGATTGAGTCTATTATTATCTACTGCCTTGGATTGATATTATTGATTACATATGATCTATAAGCCATGCAAGTTAAGTTGGTTGATGGTCTATGTCCTTCTACATTCTAGCATGTTAATGATATGTTGTACTAGTTGAAGCGTCGCCTTGTAGTAGCGTAGTCCTAACTTTATGAATGATTATGTTACCTTAATCTACTTCCCTATACTTGATTTATTGATAAAATAGTATTAATGGTCAATGATGACGAAAGTCTAAGGATTGGTAAGAATTCCTCTACTCTTCGACTTCTCTATTTCTTTATAATAATGTTGATGAATCCTTATATGGCATTGTGTAGTATGGTCCACTTATGGTAGTGGTGTTTAATTTATTGTCAATCTACATTTGTGTTGACCATGGCCAAAAAGTCAAATTGATGAATATATGAACATGTGCTTAAGATGATACTATGTGAAGCTTATGCCTACTTTCCTATTCTAGTTGTGATTTAGGTTGTATGGCTATTATGTAAGAATGTGTATATCCATGGTAGGGTAAAGTATAGGTGCTGCAAATGATGAGTAACATGGTTAATAATCCCTTACATATGTACCCCTAAGTGAATCCATGAATAGCACAAGTTAGGAGTCTTAAGTGTAATATGAAGTTGACTTGTGTCCTATGCTATTGTGTGTTGTACGGTTTATGCTTGATAGAGTATTATGGTCTAAGAGGGTGTCTACCTCAATATGTTTTTGATATCCATTATGTGATCATGTTGACCAATGTACACACACATTCACTTTACATGCATGTTACAAGTAGTATAGGTCATGGTCTCTAAATGAAAGGTAGTTCTCATATTTACTAGTGTCTACTACTATTTATGGTAAGATGATGTTTATGAAAGCATGATATGTGTTTCCTTTGCTAGGATGACTTGATAGGTTTACTATTATGGGCAAGGGTATGGGACTTTGCCTATGAATTGCAAATGTGTACCTTGATAGGATAGTTCTAGTTTTTGTTTCTATATGTATGAATATGTATGTATGAACACGTGTTTCTTACTGTGTTATGTGAAAGGTTTTCTCACATATATGTATACACACACACGTGTATGAAGACCTAGTCAAGAGAGGGGCCTTTAATGGTATGTTCATGTGTACCCTAAACTAGATGATGCTATACATATGTTATGTTCATGTGAAGGAATCCTTTACATGATTTACGTTGATGAACTTTACTATATGACCTATGAGTTTAGCATATAAGGCGATGACTCTCCTAAACCTATGTTTTATAAAGTAAAAAAATATAATAAAGGTTTTCAATGAAGGGAACATAGCTTAATAGAGTGAACTTGAATATGAGTGTGTGTCCCTTCCTATGGTAGGAAGGTAGGTCACCATAAATCTCCTAAGGTGGATAACCACAATGCTTAAATAGGAATAAATAGAGTTTCCCTAAGTGAATAATTACCAAGCCTAATCTTGGTATAAAGAGGGTTTCACACATACCTCCTAGGTCCATAACTATGATTCCACCAAAGGATACTAGCTAGTGGATACACCTAGAAAGATATGTTATGTTTGGTTCTACTTTGGCCGGTAGACCGCCCTTTTTCGGTGTGGGGTTTTATGACACCGGATTCCATGTTTAGCATCACATGGTCTATGTTGGTTAAGGATATATTTTCCCTAAAGTAAAATGGACAATGGAAGTAAATGAATAGGATCCTAACTAGGAGGACTTAAGGTAAGTTACGTAGGATAGGTGGAAGGAATGAACCCATCTAGACATTGCACAACTAGCTCCTTAGGAATTCCTAGTAAGGTTACCTAATATGTATGATTATCTTTATGTCCATATGCATGACTTTGTTGTATTGGTCTTCTTGTTATGAAGGTGTGCATGGTATGAATCTATAAGATGTGATATTATCTTTATATGCACTATGTTGGTCTAAATGACAATATGATGAAGGCTTTGTATTAACATGAATGAAGGTGCCTTCACTTACTTGGGGTCGTGAAAAAAGTCTTGTAAAGATGTATATGCAAAAGAAATAAAAGTGTGTGCAAGTTTTATGTAGCTTACTGTAATTGTACTATGGTATTGCCTTAAATATGTCTAAGTTGTATTATACTTTTGTGATGCTATGTGTTATCTTGTGTAGATGATATGTATGTTTTCTTGTGGCATTTACGTGAGGATTGCCCCAAGTATCATTAGAGGGTTACTTGGGAAATTAATCAATAAAAGGGAGTTAGCTCACTTTTAAGGGAACGAGAGCTCACTGTAATGTGACTCCAAAATGTAGTAAATCCTATATATTATCTATGAAATTTTGGGCCTTTGAATATGTTTATATGATGTATATGAGTGATATAAATGTTATTGTTTAATGTTTTATAAAGATTTACTCAAAATGGCATAAAGTATGATATCAAGAAAATGTCCCTTTTAAATGCATGTTTTTGCATGGTTGCCATACTTAGTGCATTCTTGTACTAATCCCATTCTTCTCTATTTTTACACAAAGTGTAGGTTATGTATGCTTAAAGGATGTCTATAATCAAGGAGCTGGGTATGTGATTCCCAAGCTTAAGGAAAATAATCCTTAAGTCTAAGGATTTCCTATGCTATGGTTTATTGTAAAGTCTTAAGTATTGTACTTTTGTTTATGTTTTAAGGGTCGTGTCCCTAATGTACTCCAAAGTTGTTTAGTCTAAGATGGCAAAGAGACTTAGGGTCTAAATATGTATTATGACTTATATTTTATATGTATTAGAAGTGATGTTTCAACCATATGATGTGCTATGAAAAGTTTCAAATTTTCCGCTAAATTTACTATGTCAATGCAATGAATGACAATTATGGGATTGTATAAGACCTTCGAGAGGTCAAGTATGCCATGTTAATTCTACGTGTTCTCCCCGGATGTGAAAAACATGTATCAGAGCATGAGGTTTTTAAAAGCGGTTTAGGGTTGAATAAGTCTCATAATGCCACATCTAAGAGTATTGTATCATTCGTGGTGAGTCGCAACACATCAAATGGTACGGTTTACCTTCTTCATCATTCTCATGTCGTGCCATAGAACTTAACTCTATAAGATCTCTCTCTTATGTTTTCTTGTTCAATGGTCTTTTAGATGTGGTTGCTTGGATGAGATTATCTCTATGTTTGAGTGAGTAAATGTGACTTTAAATGCTTATCTTGGTTTTATGGTTTGAATGAGTATATGTGAAGGTGAGTTTTTGTATGTTTTGATGATGTGATACCAATTATGGCTACATATGAAGTTTGTGTGAAATAGCATGTTATGTTGAAGAATGTGCATCATAATATTGTTAAAGTATGCTAGAAGTTATTATTGTTGACATGAGTTTCTTTTGTGATGTGTTCCTATATGCTTTTACATGATGGTAGTATAATACTATGATTTGAACTTCAAATGCTTAGTGATTACCTATGAAAGCATGCTACCATAAAAATATGCACTTACAGGTTCTCAATGTTTTCCTATGTATCTATGTGGTCCTTGATAAGTTGCTTAGTATGGATTGGAGTTCTATGTATAGACTTGATCCATATAAGCATGATAATGAATGTAAAAAGGATAATTGATATTTGGAATGAAGAATGAGAGTCTTATGGCATGATGAGTTGTAGGATTGTTTCTAACATCTTATTGTGTTGTGGGTCCCCTTATGTTGTGGAATTGATGTTTCCCTAGAATTGAGGGTAGTACTATTATTTTTGTAGGGTGATGATGTCGGTTTGTTTGACCTAGAATTTACCTTACGTTAATGTAGAACGAAAAGAAAGAGTCCTTAAGGCTAAGACTTCTCTTTGTTTCCCCAAATGATGTATGACCTTGGTACCCATTGTATTTTATGAAAACCTTATGTGGTTAAATGGTATGGCCTAAATGGACAATTGAGGATAAATTTCCTAGGTGATAAGGTTTAGAATACCTTGGTTGACTTACTGTAAATTCCTTCTAAAGTCGTAACAACTTTTAAGTGATGAAAATGAAGATTGTTTAGTTAATATCCTCTTAAGTTTGGGTTAAGTTAGTCTTAATCGGGTTTAGCCTAAGTGGGGGATGGTAATGGAGTAGTAAGATTATAGATATTTTCTACCATTGACCTTTTATTTTGTCTTGTACTTGAATCTATTGAATTTTTAGTAAGCTTGTTCATGAATAGAGTTTGGCATAATGTATGAATTGCATGAACTTTATATGTTTGGTATGTATTGATTGGCATTACTTTGAAGATATTGTAAGGATTCCAAAGTGCATACAAGAAAATTTTTATTAAATCCATGTTTTCTCATGTTAAATTGCATCTTGATATGCTAGTTGTGCATTTGACTTCATGATATGAGATAAGAAACATGATAATAGTCACTTATGAGGTGAAATGTTTAGACTTAAAATGACATATGTTGAGTCTCTTGCGTTAAATGTGACTTTTATGATTTGGAATGCATAATTGTAGGCTCGCTCTTAAAAAGTGAAAGCATATGTAGCTAAGTATTCATGTGTGTGCCTATGATTTGTATGATTCTTATCAAAATATGCTTACTGAGAAGGTGAGTACTATGTTAGAAAATGGTATTTTGTGAAATTACTTCCTAATTGTTGTAATGTATTTGGTGCAATTTTCCATTTATACTTCACTATGAAGGAAACATGAGCATGTCTTGGTTAAAACGTTGAGAATTTCTCATTTTAATAGGAAATTGACCCTGTACCGTGCTTAGGTGTGAACTCATGATACATGTAAGTGTGTTGAGGAGAAGGACATTCCTCCATCGACACCACTAAGAATTGTATGGTTGAGTATGACCTCCATGGGCACTAGGTCTTCTAACTAATAAAGATCTTTGTTGATTCAATTAACTCAAGACTATGTGAATTGAAGTATGAGTTCCTACATGTTTTGAGCATTGTTTAAATCTTACTATGTGTGGTCTTGCAAGATGATCTCGTAATAAATTGAGGTGTAATGACCATGTTATGATTAGGAGAAGGATGTTTCTGCTATGAACATGATAAGAGCCTTCGTGTTTGATCCATTAAAGAGTGAGTGAGTAATGATTTTTCTTGCTTGTTTGCATTGAGTGCAAAAATGATTTGATGTTTTTATAAATATTATGAACTTCCCTATGATGCATTGAAATCCTTGTTGTGATTAAAGAGCCCTAAGTGTTATTCTAGGACGAGTGTTCCCAAGTGGGGGATATAGTAACATCCCAAAATGAGTTAGGGTGTATAGACCCTAACATGTACGTATTAATGTTATAAGGTCCTAAAATGACTTATAATATGGTTTATACGCAGTGTGTAAAGTTTGAAGTGATTTGGAAGTCGAACATCAAGGGACGACCAAAATGTTCGACGACTAGTCACATATGTGTCTCATGTGTCCATGTGTGTTTATATACTTTATGTCACGAGCTTAAAAAGTCATAAAATCAGTTATAATGTTGTTTAAAGATGGTATATAAATTTTGAGAAGTTTGGAGGTCAAACGACCAAGAACGTCCAAGGCGTTCGAAAAATATCCCTTAAGGCGCTCAACGTGTGTCTTGATGGGGCCTAGCCTGTTTGGAAGAGTTGCAGTTGTTTATTTTTTTGGGTTGGAACTTATGTGTAAGGTCTATAACTTTTTAAGGTTCATAGTTACGTTGGAAATGTCCGGGTACGACTTTTAAAGGGCCCCGCAAAAGAACCCACAAGAAGGACCTATGGCTGGTCGAGACGCTTCTTGGCAGTATCAATCGACGGACCAAACGACAGCCAGTTTGTCAACCAACGACCCCGAATAAGGACCCACAAGAAGTACTCAAGGCTGGTCGAGACACTGCCTTGGAAGTGTCAATCGACCGACCAAAAGACGGCCAGTTGGTCAACCAACAGCCCGTTGGTGAGGTCTCATGGATTGGTACTTATATTTGGCAGGTCTCAACCCAAAAATTGGCAAATTCCCAATCGACGGAAGCCAAAATACAGCACGTAGACTGACCTATGACCAGTTGATTGCTCCGTCGACGGTGGCCTGTAAACTGGTTCCTGCGTCTGTTTTATTTAAGGGGTGAATGAGAAATTCACCCAACATTCTAACCTAATTCTAATAGGTTTATTTAGATATTTTTAGGTGTATATAAGTTAGGTAACACCTGAAGAATCCTTTCCAGATCCTCTCTAACGAAATTAAACCTTTTCCCTCAAAAATATTCTCCCTAGAAACCACCATTGTTGGTCATGCTCAAGAAAATCTTGGAGCATTGATTTCCATGGATAAATCATCAAGTTTTAGAGATTTTAATGTGATAAAGGTATGGTGATCCTTCAACTCTAGTTATCCTTCCATCTAGAGAGTTAATCTCAAAATTTTCGAAGAGAAAAATGTGATCAAGTTTTCTTCTTCATTCTAGCCACGGGTTCTCTCTTAAATTGATTGCAAAAGCATAATATCAATGTATTGATTATTATTTAATTATTTGGACGTGATTTTCAATCCTATTGCATGATGAACCCATGCTCTTTCACAATCTCGATTTTAGCCTATTTATGGCTTTGTGATCTTGATCTTCTGAATGTCGATTTGTGATTCAATTATATTAATAGGCTTATGTCTACTATTTAGTATGTATATTGATAGTGAATCATTGATGAATTACCCATGTGAATCAATGCATGAAGGTTTTAACATGCCTAGCCTAGTCTTCATTATGATCGTTATAATGTGGGTCTACAATTGATTAAAAATGGATTTCAATTATGTTGTGGTTCTTGTAGCTACTGTTTTAGATAAAAGTAAAGAAGTATTGGTTTGAATTGATATAGGTTCTTTTAATCTATCAAGTAGTAACTTGTGATCTTGACGTTAAGTAGTTGTTATATGAATTCATCATGGTTAATTGTCTATAGCTTCTGCCTATAACGTTATGAGAGTATGAATTATATGTAATGGATTTAATATGGGTCAATTAATGATAGTTTGAAAAGGATTAACCTATGTAAATTGACATTCCATGAATTTCTAATATGAAGCATGCTATAGTGAATTCGATCTTATTGGCAATTGTAGTAGTTTCTCATCTAGACTATGATTTCATTAGCTTCTTCCTAGCATGTACTTTATTGTTAAAATATGATTGATGATTAATACTTTGGTAAAATTAATAAGATGGCCTATTCTCTCTACTCTACGTTGAATTGATAGTTTAATGGCTACGCTAATAGCTTTATCTTGAAGAGTTTTAAGCACGACTTCGATATGATTAAATCTATTATTTTCTACTACCTTGGATTGATATAATTGATGAAATATGATCTATAATCCATGCAAGTGAAGTTGGTTGATGGTCTATGTCCTTCTACATTCTAGCATGTTAATGATATGTTGTACTAGATGTAGCATGTCCTTGTTGTAGCTTAGGCCTAACTTCATGAATGATTATGGTACCTTAAGATAAATCCCTATACTTGATTTATTTATAAAAGAGTAGTAATGGTCAATGATGACAAAAGTCTAAAGGATTGGTAACAATTCCTTTAATCTTCGACTTCTCTATTACTTAATAGTAATGTTGATGAATCCTTTTATGGCATTGTGTGAAATAGTCCACTTATGGTGGCGGTGTTTACTTTATTGTCAATCTATATATGTGTTGTCCATGTCTATGAAGGCAAATTGATGAATATATGAACATGTGCTTATAATAATACTATGTGAAAGTTATGCCTACTTTAGTATTCTCTTTGTGATTTAGGTTGTATGGCTATTGTGTAAGCATGTGCATATCCATGTTAGTGTAAACTATAGGTGCTTCCATTTATGAGTAAAATGATTAATAATCCCTTACCTATGTACCCCTATGTGAATTCCTCAATAGCACAAGTTCGGAGTCTTATGTGTAATATGATGTTTACTTGTCTCCTATTCTATTATGTGTTGTGTTGTTTATGCTTGATAGAGTATTATGGTCTAAGAGGGTGGCTTCCACAATATGTTGTTGATAGCCATTATGTGATCATGTTGACCAATGTACACATACACTCACTTTACAAGCAAGTTACAAGTAGTATAGGTCATGGTGTCTAAAGAAAGATAGTTCTCATATTCACTAGTGTCTACTACTATGCATGGTAAGATGATGTTTCTGAAAGCATGATATGTGTTTCCTTAGCTAGGATGACTTGATTGTTGTACTAGTATAGGCAAGGGTATGGGAATTTCCCTATGCATTGAACATGTGTACCTTGATAGGATAATTCTAGTATTGGCTTCTATATGTACGAATATGTTTGTATGAACATGTGTGTCCTAATGTGTTTGTGAAAGGTTTGCTAACATATATGTATACACACACATATGTATGAAGACCTAGTCAAGAGAGGGTCCTTGAATGGTATGTTCATGTGTACCCTAAAATAGATGATGCTTTGCATATGCTATGTTCATTTGAAGGAATTCTTTACATGATTTAGGTTGATGAACTTTCATCTATGACCTATGATTTAAGCATATAAGGGGATGACTTTCCTTAACCTATTTTTTATAAAGAAAAAAAATATAATAAAGGTTTTCAACGAACGGAACTTAGCTTAGCACCGAGTGAACTTGGATATGAGTGTGTGTCCCTTCCTTTGGTAGGAAGGTAGGACCCTATAAATCTCATGAGGTGGATAACCACAATACTTCAATAGACATAAATAGGGTTTCCCTAAGTGAATAACTACCATGCCTAATCTTGGCATAAATAGGGGTTCACACATACCTCCAAGTTCCATAACTATGATTCCACCAAAGGATACTAGCTAGTGGATACACCTAGAAAGATATGTTATGTTTGGTTCTACTTTGGCCGGTAGACCGCCCTTTTTCGGTGTGGGGTTTTATGACACCGGATTCCATGTTTAGCATCACATGGTCTATGTTGGTTAAGGATATATTTTCCCTAAAGTAAAATGGACAATGGAAGTAAATGAATAGGATCCTAACTAGGAGGACTTAAGGTAAGTTACGTAGGATAGGTGGAAGGAATGAACCCATCTAGACATTGCACAACTAGCTCCTTAGGAATTCCTAGTAAGGTTACCTAATATGTATGATTATCTTTATGTCCATATGCATGACTTTGTTGTATTGGTCTTCTTGTTATGAAGGTGTGCATGGTATGAATCTATAAGATGTGATATTATCTTTATATGCACTATGTTGGTCTAAATGACAATATGATGAAGGCTTTGTATTAACATGAATGAAGGTGCCTTCACTTACTTGTTCATGTATGAATTGAATGCTAAGGTTTATGGTCTCATGAAGGGTTTACTAAAAATGTGTGGGATTATGGGGCTTCACATGTACATTGAACTAGTAGAATAATATTGGGGTCATGAACAAGGTCTAATAAAGATGTATATGCAAAAGAAATAAAAGTGTGTGCAAGTTAGATGTAGATTATTGTAATTGTACTATGGTATTGGCTTAAATATGTCTAAGTTCTATTATACTTCTATGATGGTATGCGTTCAATTGTGTAGATGATATGTATGTTTTCTTGTGGCCATAAGGTGATGCATTCCACCAAGTATCACTAGAGGGTTACTAGGGAAGTAATTCAATAAAAGGGAAATTAGCTCACTGTTAAGGGAACAAGAGCTCACTATAATGTGACTCAAAAATGTAATAAAACCTATATGTGACCCTATGAGATGTTTGACCTTTGAATATGTTTATATTATGTATATGAATGATATAGATGTTATTGTTTAAAGGTTATATAAATATTTAATCAAAATGGCATGAAGTATTATTTAAAAAAATTGTCCCTTTTAAATGCATGTTTTTGCATGGTTGCCATACTTAGTGCATCCTTGTACTAATCCCATTCTTCTCTACTTTTCACACAAAGTGTAGGTTATAGATGCTTAAAGAATGTCTATGATTGAGGAGCTTGGTATTTGATTCCCAAGCTCAAGGAAAGGAATCATTAAGTCCAAGGATTTCCTATGTTATGGTTTACTGTAAAGTCTTAAGTATTGTACTTTTGTTTATGTCTTAAAGGTCGTGTCCCTAATGTACTCCAAAGTTGTTGAATCTAAGATAGCAAAGAGACTTAGGGTCTAAATATGTATTATGAATTATATTTTATGTATATACGAAGTGATGTTTCTACCATATGATATGTTATGAAAAGTTTTATATTTTCCGCTATATTTACTATGTCGATGCGATTAATGATAACTATGGGCTTGTATAAGACCTCCGAAAGGTCAAGTACGCCATATTAATTCTAGGGGGTTCTCCGCGGATATGACAACATAAGC
Source organism: Solanum pennellii (assembly GCF_001406875.1). NCBI lineage: Eukaryota > Viridiplantae > Streptophyta > Magnoliopsida > Solanales > Solanaceae > Solanum > Solanum pennellii. Next base: position 20,550,148 of record NC_028648.1, on the reverse strand, counting down.
AAACTCTAAGTCATGGGTTGGATAATTATTTTAATGAACCTTCAACTTGCTGGATGCATAATCTATAACTTTGTCATTCTACATTAACACACAACCCAAACCAACTTTGGATGCACCACCGTACACCACAAAACCTTGAGTACCCTCTGGTAATGTCAAAACCAGAGTCGTAGTCAATATCTTTTTCAATGCAAAGGTTTTCTTATAAGCTTTAAACCATTGAAATATAACTGTCTTATGGGTAAGCTTGGTCAAAGGAGACGAGATAGATGAAGACCCTTCAACAAATATTCTATAGTAGCCAGCAAAACATAAGAAACTCCTTATGTATTTTGGAGACGCGGGTCTAGGCCAACACTAAACCTTTTCAATCTTTTGGGTATCAACGCTAATACCATCGGGTGAAACTAAGTGGAACAAGAATTCCACAAACTTAAGCAAAAACTCACACTTGGAGAATATGGAATATAACTCCTTATCTTTCAATGTCTGAAGAACTATAACAAACATATTTAAATAAGGTTTGAAGACTCTATTCATGAGATCCATGAATTCTACAAGCGCATTGGTCAAACCAAAGGACATGATCAAAAATTCAAAATGCCCATATCTGGTTCTAAAGGTTGTCTATAGAATATCATATTCCCTATCATTGAATTGATGGTAGCCTGAACTAAGATCAATTTTCGAGAGGCAGGAAACACCTTGAAGACGGTGGAAAATATCATCTATCCTTGACAGAGGATACTTATTCTTGATGGTAACCTTATTCAGTTGGAGTAGTCTAAACACATCCTAAGGGAACAATCATTCTTTCTCACAAACATTACCGGTGCACCCCAAGGAGAGACACTTGGTCATATAAAACCTTTATCTAACCCATCTTTTAGTTGTAATTTTAACTTTTATTAACTCTGCTGGTAATATTCTATATTGTGTAATAGATATAGTATGAGTATATGGATGATATCTATGCCGAAATCTATTTCTCTCTCAGGAGTGACTCCAGGAAAATCATCAGGAAAGACTTCTCCAAGCTCTTTTACTGTAGGAACTGCCTGAAGTGAGGGTACCTATACACTTGAGCAATTAACTCAGACAAACTGGTCGATACATCCCTTTGAAACTAGCTTTCTCTCTTTAAGATACAAAATGAAACAACCCTTACACACTACCGAACTACTACTACACTCTATGACTGGCTCATTAGGAATCTAAAACTTGACCACTCGAGTTCTACAATCTATTGATGCATAACAGGCATAAAGTCAGTCCATACCTAGAATTATATCAAAATCTACCATGTCTAACTCTATTAAATCAGCCACGGTGTTCATAAGATTGTTAGAAATAGGAAAATCACAATAGACTCTTTCTACTATAATAGACTCTTTAGTAGGGGTAGAAACATGGGAAAGTTCACAATGTTTCAAAGAAAGAATGTGAAACTAATTTGCAACATAAGGAGTTACAAAAGATAAAGTTTCTCCTGGGTCTACAAAAGTAGAAACATCAAAAGTAAAGACTTTGATCATACCTATGACAACATGAGGCGGGTTATCTTGATCTTGGCGGCTACTGATTGAATAGAGGCGATTTGCTCCTCTGCCAGTTACAGAAGTAGTTCCTCTAGGTCCACCTTTCTTGTGGAGCAACTAATGAACATTTGGCTCTATTGCCTAGAGTTCCACCACCCTACTTATTCTTATGACACTCTTTCATAAAGTAACCCTCTTGGATGCACATAAAGCAACCTGACTAGCCATCACGACACTTACCAACGTGGTTCTACCACATTTACCACATGCAAAAGCCCAACTACCTCCTTTTGCCACACTTTCTTTGGACTGGGCTGGTGTAGCGTTGATGTTCTGCTAATTCTGGCCATTATACTAACCTATGTTTCAGGGCGCGGGTGCACTAGAAGATGATGGTGCATGGCCCTTTCATTTCTGAAATTGTAGCAGATTCAAACCACCGTTCTCTACCTAGACTCATTCCCATCTTGTCTTTCTTATTCCTGTACTACTCTCTATGCCTCAGCTTCTCCTTTTCAACTTGTTATACATAGACCATCAATTAGGACATGTCCATGTCACCGTGAGCATTGCAGATCTACCCTCTCTACTAGATGCACAACATAAACCAACGACAAACAAACTCATTCTACACATCATATCCTTAACCATCTTAGGAAAATAGCGAAACAGTTGGGTGAGCTTCAACCCATACTCATGAACACTGAAGGAGTCCTGTTTCAGAGTAAGAAACTCTTGTACCTTTTTCTCCTCTAGCTCTCAGTGAAAGAAATTCCCCAAGAAAGCCTCTTTAAATAAAGACCACCTCAGATGTGGTGAACCCTTATCTCTATCGTACTTCTTTTGGTAGAACGAAGTTCTAGTCACATCCTTCAGTTGGTATGCTTCTAGCTCGACCCTCTCAACATCAATGACATGCATCACATCGAAAAAATTCTTCAACTCTTCAACAAAGGTCTCTGGATCCTCAATAGTTCTCGAACCAGGAAAAATTGGGGGATTCATCTTCAAGAATTCCCAAATTCTCAAGGTGTCAGACTCTTCTTCTTGAGCTCCTCTCCGTATCCAGACTTGGATAGTCACCGCTTGTCTTAACATCCAGATAGCCTCTTGGAACTCAACATGGTAACTTACCCTTCAGATTTCACTTCAAGTGCGTTGGGTAACTCTTGTTTCTGAGGTTCAACATTTCTCCAAGCTGGGCGACCTCGTGCTGCTCTTCATGGAGGCATAGTTATCTAAAATACGCACAAACAAGAATTAAAGAGTGACTTTTAAAGATAAACTCTAACTCATGAAAAGTCAATATATTAGAAGTGAGAAATTCCTAAATGTTGTAGCCTCCTAATAATATATGTGACACGCTTCACACCGATGACTAAGATTCTATAGACACTACTTCATAGACTCCTTAAGACTATTAAACTTTGGATCTGATACAAAGTTTTCCACTCCCCAAGTCTACACACTTGATGTGGCTGACACCCAATAACCATTTCTGGTCTTAAGTGAACCCTTGTCATGGCTTACTTAACTCAGCGGAAGACTTAAATCAAATAAGACACTCACATGATATAACATAAATAAGTAATTAGTTGGTCAAGCTAACACTTAAGTCTCATAACAAAATAAACTGAATAAAGAAATTATAGAGACTCAAACTGACTATCTCACTGTATATGAAACATCTACAATACTAATATGGATGTTGGTATATACGCCACAACATCCATTAAATGAAATACTAGAATAAGAATGAAAGTGTTCTTCATAATGCAAAGACACTAACCACTGACTATGAATGCTCAACTAGATCAACGGGGCGCTGGATGATGCTTATCCTGGTTACTGCGTTTGCATCATACAAATATGCAGGCTAACTTGAATCAGTACATTGAATGTATGAGTATGTGAGTTGGAATGTTAAACGAAACCTTACAACTTGAAAAGACTAAGATGAACATACCTTGACTTTGCTCAACTGATGAATACTCAACTAAATGTAGATATATAAGGTAATCAAAACACATATGATATATATAATACTTTGTAGACCTTTAAAAACAACTTTGTTCGTAAAAGAAAATGCAAACAAAAAGTTAACTTTAGTTATATATGAATGTAATATAGTTCTGTGGGAGATTCTTTAACCAACAAACATCACTATGAGCCCAAGCAATGATACAACGTCTTACCTCCCATTGCAAGAGGACCTTCCTATACCTTGCCATCATTACAGAACCTGAACTACTAAGTGTATCCACTAGTGTATGGTAAAAAAACACTAAGAAGTATGATTTGTTCATGCTGGATACACGGTTTATGGGGTCTTAAGTTAATATGAACTCGCTTCCCCATATCGGTGCTCAATACTACTACCAAAATACTTAGTTCATATGTTTTAAAAACTACTTATTCTCTAGTTTGAGGTAGTTTTCTCAAATACTCTTTCAACAAAGAAGTTTTCATTCCCATTTGTGTTGTATGTGGGGTTGTTTAGCCAAACCTAGACTTTTCATCTCATCGGTCCACTCAAAAAAATTATCTTTGGTAAAACATATGGTCAAAGTTTTCTATTCGTAATACTACTTCATGTATTTTGATTAATTTGTCAATTGATTTCTTGACGTTAACTCAATATTCATAAGTTATGGTGTAATAGGAAGAAAATATATGTACTTTTTTGTTTTTTGTAAAATGAAAAGTGAAAATAAAATAAGATTATAAATTATCTAAATAGTAATAATGAAAGTAAAGATTAGTAGTGTAATCTAAAAGGACTATCTGCTTGCTCTATAACCTTGTATATTCATATTGTATATTCTGAAAAATCCTGCTCTAATCTTACCTAGCTGACAGAAGAAACTAAAGAAAGAAGAACTCTTGCAAGTTATTGGCTAAATGATTGTGAGGCTTATGATATCAATTGGGGAACACCAAAAAAATATAAAGTAGTTTGTCTCACAAATGGGAAAGAAATCTTATTTACTAACTGTAACGACCTATTTAGTCATTTTGAGCAGTAGAGTTTATTCTGGTATTAACTGTCTAAGTCGACGGATCCCACGACGGACCGTCATCGGCACGACGGACCGTCGAGGGTGTCTCGTTCCAAAACACTTAAACTTTGGAAAAATTGGGTACTGAGAACAACTCTCTGAACTTCGCGACGGCATGGCAGGACGGAACGTCGTGGGCACGACGGACCGTCACAGACCCTTTAGTGAAATTTAGTCTCTGAACTTTGTGACGGA
>NC_028648.1:20539200-20542401 GCF_001406875.1 Solanum pennellii | reverse complement strand
TTTCTTATGGAGAAGTATATACCCCGGACTTTGAGGGATAGGAGGAGGGATGAGTTCCTGAGCCTAGAGCAAGGCAGGATGACGGTCACTGCGTATGAGGCTAAGTTTCGTGCATTGTCCAGGTATGCCACCCAGCTTTGCTTCAGTCCACAAGAGCGGATTCGCCGTTTTGTGAAAGGGTTGAGGTCAGATTTGCGGATTTAAGCCTTACAGGTAGCTGCTACGGCAAAATCTTTTCAGGAAGTGGTAGACTTTGTGATAGAGGTGGAGGGAGTGAAGCCAGATGACTTCCCCATGGCATCAACAACTAAGAAGTTTCGTAAGGGAGGCGAGTTTAGTAGTTCTTACTCCAGAGGGCAGAGTTCAGGAGGTTATCCAGCCCGACCTATTCAGTCTTCACTGCAGGCTGTAGCTGGGGGTGAACCGCAGACCGGTCAACATTTCTCTGAGTCTGGAGGTTATCCCCAGACTTCATCGTTATCACAGAGACCTATGCTTGAATCCAGAGAGTGTTATGGATGTGGGGAGATCGGACATATTAGGAGGTTTTGTCAAAAACAAAGTTACAGACCCCCAATAGTCAGAGGTAGAGGTGGTCATAGGAGAGGCCGCCATTCTGCAGGACGTGGTGGCTGAGGTAATGGTGGTCACCAAAACGGCCGGGGTGACGGGAAAATGGGAACTACTGCAGCGCAACATGGTAGGGGCAACGGGCAGACAGGTGATAGGGCCCATTGTTACGCTTTCCCTGGGCGGTCGGAAGCGGAGACATCAGATGCTGTTATCACAGGTAATCTTTTGGTTTGTGATTGCATGGCTTCTGTATTATTTGATCCTGGCTCCACATTTTCATATGTATCTTCCTCATTTGCTACTGGTCTTAATTTACATTGTGAATTGCTTGACATGCCTATTCGTGTTTCTACTCCGGTGGGTGAGTCTGTGATAGTCGAAAAGGTATATAGGTCTTGTCTGGTGACTTTTATGGGTAGCAATACTCGTGTAGACTTGGTTATCTTAGAAATGGTTGATTTCGATGTAATTCTGAGTATGACTTGGCTTTCTCCAAATTTTGCAATCTTAGATTGTAATGCTAAAACTGTAACGTTGGCCAAGCCTGGGACAGATCCGTTAGTGTGGGAGGGTAACTACACTTCCACTCCAGTTCGTATCATCTCCTTTCTTCGTGCTAAGAAAATGGTTAGTAAAGGGTGTTTAGCGTTCTTGGCACACCTCAGGGATGATACTACCCAAGTACCTTCAATTGAGTCGGTTTTGGTAGTCCGTGAGTTTCTGGATGTGTTCCCTGCAGACCTTCCTGGTATGCCACCGGATAGGGATATTGACTTTTGCATTGATCTGGAGCCGGGTACTCGTCCCATTTCCATACCCCCTTATAGAATGGCTCCAGCAGAGTTAAGGGAGTTAAAGGCCCAACTTCAAGAATTGTTGGGAAAAGGCTTTATTAGACCAAGTGCATCCCCTTGGGGTGCTCCGGTTTTATTTGTGAAGAAGAAAGATGGGAGTTTTCGGATGTGCATAGACTACAGGCAACTAAATAAAGTAACTGTTAAGAACAAGTATCCTCTTCCTCGCATTGATGATTTGTTCGATCAGTTACAAGGTGCTTGTACCTTCTCAAAAATCGATTTGAGATCTGGTTATCATCAATTGAAAATACGGGCAACGGATGTGCCCAAGACTGCTTTTCGGACCAGGTATGGGCATTATGAGTTCTTAGTAATGTCTTTTGGGCTTACGAATGCCCCTGCTGCTTTCATGAGCTTGATGAATGGGATTTTTAAGCCATATCTGGATCTCTTTGTCATTGTATTCATTGATGATATACTGGTATACTCAAAGAGCAAGAAAGAACATGAGGAGCACTTGAGGATGGTGTTGGAAATGTTGAGGGAGAAAAAGCTTTATGCCAAATTCTCCAAGTGTGAGTTTTAGCTTGATTCAATGTCTTTCTTGGGGCACGTAGTTTCTAAGGATGGGGTGATGGTGGATCCTTCCAAGATCGAAGCGGTGAAGAATTGGATAAGACCCACTAATGTTACAGAGGTAAGGAATTTTGTTGGTTTAGCTAGCTACTACCGTCGATTTGTCAAGGGATTCTCTTCGGTTGCCTCCCAACTGACAAATTTGACTAAGCAGAATGTTCCATTTGTATGGTCGGACGAGTGCGAAGAAAGCTTTCAGAAGCTCAAGACCTTGTTGACTACTGCACCAATCCTTACCCTGCTAGTGGAAGGTAAGAATTTCATTGTTTATTGTGATGCATCCTATTCGGGTTTGGGTGCAGTGCTAATGCAAGAGAAGAACGTAATTGCTTATGCTTCGAGGCAATAAAAGGTGCACGAACGTAATTATCCGACCCACGATTTGGAGTTGGCAGCGGTAGTGTTTGCATTAAAGCAATGGAGGCACTATATATATGGGGTTATGTGTGAAGTCTATACGGATCATCGTAGGCTACAGTATGTCTTTACTCAGAAAGATTTGAATTTGAGACAGAGGAGATGGATGGAACTACTGAAGGACTACGATATCACTATCCTGTATCATCCGGGAAAAGCTAATGTTGTGGCAGATGCTTTAAGTAGAAAGGCAGGAAGCATGGGAAGTCTAGCTCACTTGCAGGTTTCTAGACGCCCATTGGCTAGAGAGTTTCAGATTTTGGCTAATGACTTCATGAGGTTAGAAGTAAATGAGAAGGGAGGACTTTTGGCCTGTGTAGAGGCAAGATCTTCCTTTCTTGACAAGATTAAGGGAAAGCAGTTTACTGATGAGAAACTGATGCGGATCCGAGATAAGGTGTTGCGAGGAGAGGCTAAAGAAGCAAAACTCGATGAGGAAGGTGTTTTGAGAATTAAGGGAAGGGTATGCGTACCCCGCGTCGATGATTTGATTCACACTATTCTTACAGAGGCTCATAGTTCAGGATATTCTATACATCCTGGTGCAACCAAGATGTATCGTGACCTAAAGCAGCATTTTTGGTGGAGTAGAATGAAGCGCGACATTGTTGATTTTGTTGCCAAATGCCCGAATTGTCAGCAAGTAAAGTATGAACACCAGAGGCCCGGAGGAACACTTCAGAGAATGCCCCTTCCCGAATGGAAGTGGGAAAGAATTGCAATGGACTTCGTGGTTGGTCTTCCAAAGACATTAGGTAAGTTTGATTCTATTTGGGTA
>NC_028648.1:20524414-20537287 GCF_001406875.1 Solanum pennellii | reverse complement strand
GTGGAGGCTTGAGTCCTCATAGATGTGCTTGGTGTTGTGCCACGGGTTATGGTAAATGTAGTTGTCACCTGTTAAGAATATTAGTTGATTTTATGATATTATCTGAAATATATTGTTTTCTATTTTGAGTTGGCCGATGATACCTACTCAGTACTTGTGCCTTGTACTGACCCCTACTTGTATTTGTTTTTCTTTGTTAATTGTGGAGTGCAGCAAACGTGCCATCGTCTTCAACTCAACCGCAACTCTAGCCAGTCTTCATCACGTCAGATCTCAGGGTGAGCTAATGCTTCTAGCTTGGACTGGATCTTCTTCTTCATGTCTTGATGCCTTGAAGTTCCGGCATGGACTAGCTGTTTATTTATTTTAGCTTCCTAGATATTCTTAGATTTAGTAATTTGAGGATAGATGTTCTTGTGGTGATGACTTCCAGATTTTGGGGATGATGAGTATTAAATTTTAGAAGTTATTAATTGATTTTCATTAATGAGTTTTAAGTCTTCCGCATTATATTTTGTTATTTATGGTTGAAATGTTGGGGTTTAGATGGTTGGTTCGCTCACATAATGGGATAAGTGTGGGTGCCACTCGCGACCTGTTTTGGGTCGTGACACTAACATAGTAATTGACTTATTTAACAGAAAGCGTAAGGGAATTACAAAGTAGTTTTCCTCACAAATGTGAAAGCACTTTTTATTTTCCATCCAAATGCACCTATTGATGATAAGATTGAGCTTTCATTTCAACAAATGGCAATTAACGATCTTGTTGAGACAAATCTAAAACTTTCAAACAGAGCATAATTGACAATACTTTTGAAGAAGCAGATACAAATCACGATGAAATATTGATAACGAGGAATTGAGAAGCTTAGTGTTGAGGAATCATTCACTTTTGAAGAAGATGACTCTCCCATATCTTACGGAAAAAACAATTGTTTTTTCAATAACCATGAAATTGATGGAGAAAAACTTTTTTGTTAATGTATATGGAAAAATAGTTTTTGTCTAATGTAAAGAAAAAAATGAATGAATGTCTAGTTTATTATATTGTAATTTGAAAGTGCAAGAAAGTATAAAACTATATTTATAACAGGGGAAGTTCCATAAACATACACCAAGTCACTAAATTCATGTCGTCTTTATTAATTTAATATATAAATTTGAAAAAAAATGGTAATATTAAAAGATATAATAATAGTATTTATCTTATTGGGAGGAGGTCGAGAGCTTCTAGTTTGTGTCTACCCCTACCTCTGCCGAAAAACACACATAACGACCAATTAAAAAGAAACTACATTGAAATCAAGTTGAAAAACTACAGATCTACCAATCAAAAACAACTAGATTCAAATGAAGCTAAAAATAAATATATATCAATTAAAAAGAAATTAGACTCAAATCAAGCTGAAAATACAAATATATCAATTGAAAAAAATTGAAATCAAATCAAGCTGAACAAACAAATTTCTATCAATGAAAAAGAAACTACACTCAAATCAACCTAAAAACACATATTCATCAAGTAAAAACAGACTAGTCTCAAATCAAAGTTGATAAACACAAACTCATAAATTCAAACTTTACTAGACTCAATTTTAAGCTCAAAAATATGTATCCATCGATTAAAACGAAACAAGACCCAAATCAAGCATACAATAGTGATCCAACAATTAAACTGCAATTAACATACAATCAAAAAGAAAAAACAATGGTCCATTAATTAAAAAGAAACTAGCCTCTAATTAACCTGAAAAATATGGATCCATCAATTAAAAAGAAACTAGACACAGATCAAACTGAAAGAAACATAAATTCGTCAATTAAAAAGAAACTACACTAAAATCAAGCAGAAAGGGATATATTCAACAAAAAGAATAATTAGACTAAAATAAATCTTAAAATAGAGAATTAATGATTAAAAAGAAACTTGACCAAAAATCAACCTGAAAAATACAAATCTATCAAGTGAAGAAAAACTAAAATCAAATAAAGGTGAAAAATAATATCTATCAATAGAAGAGAAACTAGACTCAAATAAAGCGGAATAATACATATCGATCAATTAAAAAGTCGGTAGACTCAGGTCAAACAAATAAGGCAGAGAAATACTTACATAAATCTAACCAATAGGCACCCATGAATATATATGAGTTGACTTGTTGATCTATGATTACAAATACGAAAATTAATTAAGAAGAAAAGGAGAGAGATCTTACTTCTATAAACTAAGAAACATTGGCGTACACCAAAGAGGGTAATGCGTGTTGATCACCCAAAGTTGAACTTGAACCACATTTATATTGTGGAACCTCATCAGCAATAACTTATTCAGTACATGGAGAAAGTTGAGAAGAGTAATGTTGAATCCCCTATTAGAAACTCTAGTAATATAGTAATCCATATAGAAACAAGTCTTTTTTTGGATTGGGCCATTTTATTCTGGCCCTTTTTTTGTGCATGTTTTCCATTCCTTATGTTTCATATTTTTTATGATTGCTAGAGATCAAAAAAAAACTTATGTGTTGATTTATAGTAAAACGAGCTACTTTTCCATTTCTGCAGGAAAATTTTTTTATGGAATCAATAGTTATTCCTTATTAGCCTTAAAGATAGAAAAAGTAAAGTAGTAAATATATATTCTTAAATGTAGTTCTAAATCATATTTTTTAGTAGAGTATCTAAATTATATGTTTATTCCTCTTTTTTAATAAACCTTTTTTATCAGAAAATTGTACACAAAAAATTTCTTAACAAAACCAAGCTATAAGAATTTATTTAGTACCCAAGACATTAATTAGTTTTTTTCATTCTTTTATCGCATTTAAAGTGTTACAATATTTTATTATAGTTAAAATAATTTACCATCACAATTTTTATTTTTATAAACCAGGCGGGATGAAGTGTAGACCAAGTCGTGTATGTGTCACGATCTAGATCGTCGTGATTGACACCCACACTAACCATCTGCTCATAGAAACATTACAAGCACCCATATAAGGAACATAACAATAAACAAAAAGTTTTAAAGGTACAGAAGCAGATACAAATGTCTATGAGAAATGGTTTTCCCGTAAACACCTGAAGATTACCAAAAAAACTACCAAAACATTTGCAGGAAACAACTCCTAGAACCTAAAAGTCAATGTACAAAAACTCTACCAACGCCAAGTCAAATAAAAAGGAGTGCAATCCTAACCAAACCTAAAAATATCTACATCACTAGTCTATGTTCGCATAAAAATGAGTAATCAAAATTGAACTCATGGAAACATGAAGAGATGACTAACCCTTGTATCTTGTCTTGATCAGTTATCTCATAACCAGGCCAAACGAAAAGAGACTAAAGATGTCATGTACTTAACAAAGAATGAACAAGTGCATTATAAGAACACAACCACAATGTACTAGTATGATCACGCGGCTACTCAAATATAATAATCATAGGCAAGCAATCACTGCAAAATATTCACCAAATATATAGAATACAAAGATCCATTATCATTTCAAGATAAACATACAATTCCTAATATCAACGACAATTAACATTCATATACATTAAAAGTGGTCCTCTTACGGAACCCATGCCAAACTCTTGGTGTGTGGAAATGTTACACCAAATCAAATCTACATGTGTAGGAACGTGACTCCTGATCATATATATGTGTCAGAACATGACCAATATGTGTTGGAATGTAAAACCTGATCCAGTCTATGTGTCAGAATGTGATATATGATCCAGTCGACACAACCACAATCAAAAGTCACATCCATAATGAAAAATGCTCATAGTAAAACAATCTAGTAATAGGTTCATGGCATGTAATTAGTCAAATACATATACTCATTTGCATTAGATTCCTTTATAATCCTTATTCTCATACACAAATGCGTACAACGAAGCAATTACTGGTACATATCACACAAACAGGAAGTAAAATCATCACCTACCTTGAAGTAAATCTTTAATCCTCCTAAGATACTTGAGTCTTCCCCTTTCAGATTCTTTTCGCTTGTTTTATGTCTATAAACGAGCAATTTAACGCAAAGATCAATAATTGACGTCTAATTTCTTTCTAATTATAACCAACCCAATAACCCTAGACTTAACTCATGACCTTTATATGTAGGTTGTCTTTAGGCACAATTAAATTCACGCAAAACTCCCCCCTCCACCAATGTTAATTATCCCAGATTATAAGTTCTACAAATAAAAATATGGATAATCCTTACCTTGAGCACAAAAAAATATGGAAAACTGTCAAGGAATTTTTCCTTGGTCGTCTTCAAACACTTAAGAACAAAGTTTGTAGAAAAATAGTGAAAATGTATTTCTCGCTGACTTAAGTCGCGACAGGCGCACTAAGATGGACCTAAACCACCTCAGTGACCCTACCCTGGTACGAATAATCCCTCCCTTCTAGCTTGCGCGAAGACAAAAGCTGGGAATTTGAGCTCTCAATCCCCATTTCAGAACACACTTTCAAACTAGGATGTTCTTAAACTACTTTTCACGCCAAGATCAACTTTGGAAGTTCTACTTACCCTAATTGAATTTCGTAAACCCATAGAGGCTTCATAAAGTCATTGATATCCTTTCATGTGATCAAATTCCTATTTAGATCACCTATAATTTTTTTTAGATTTTTCTACACCTTACCTGACTTACAATTCGTCGAAATATAGACTCGTCTACAATTATCAAGTCACTAGGAAAAAGTGTTCTTGCCCATATTCATTCTCCGTTGGCTTTTCTATAACGACGGGAAGATGTCATTACAATAGATTCCAATATACCCATCACTTTTCCCCGAGCAATAAACTAGGAAAAACTAGATAATATGAGGGTAGAGTAGTACCCGATTTGTTGAAAAATTGAGAATACTTGTCTCGCATGTCCTTCTAGGTTTCCCAAGTAGCTTGCTCAACTAGATGATGCTTCAATGGAACTTTCATGAACTTAATATTCTTGGTCGTCAACTTCCAGGCATCACGATCAAGTATCGCAATTGGTTCCTCCACATACTGAAGGACCTAATCTAACAAAAGTAAGTCCAATTTTATGATGTAATCTCCATCCCATTATAATTCTTCAACATATATACATAAAACACTAGATGAACTGGGGTAAGAACAATAAATAATTACTATCCCTACACAATCAAGAATATTAAATGGACAAATGTATAGAGGACTAAGCTTACCCTTCATACAAAATCTCATCACCCCCATTATGGGTGATAGTTTTAGAAGAAGTTCCTCCCTCAAATGTCATGTTTCTTACCTTATAGTCCATATAAATTGTAAAATTCTGGAAAATCATATGTCTAGTGAAGAGCTAGTAAGTCCGTTAGAATACGTATTGCGGATACATAGGCATTTCAATGCCCAATATTGAGAAATATTGAGCATAGCATAGAAAAATGGCTAAGGGGTGTTAGCCAATTTCTATATATACCGAAATAAGCAAATTATAGTCCAACCTTGTTTAGAAATGTACCTGCAAAGGAGACCCTAAACTAAAATGCTTTTTCCTTTAACTATCAAAAAGGTATGAGGCATCCAAGTTTCAAGCCTAGATACCATATCACATGATCAATTAAAATGATCATGTAGAGTAAACAGTGCCAAGGACATAGAGAGGATCCTTGGGACAATAAGTAAACATTCCCAAAGGAACCATAAATAATAGTTAGTTAGGAAAGTAAAACCAGCCCATGTGCAATCACATGTGCAAGACATGTGAAGAAGCACCAAAGGAGGGGACCACCTTAACTTAATTTGGTTAGGGTAGTTAAGGGGTCCAAAACGTGCATAAGGGACCACTCCATGTGGGGCCTAACTTCCTAATCAATTTTAGACTCCAACCTACTGCCCCATATATATAAATAAACTAGGACTAAATGAATTGGACCAATTAGTGCACCCGACAACTTAGGACCAAAACCGGGTTGACACTAACCTAGTACTAGTTAAAGAGACAACCTAGTACCTAACCTAGGATGGTCCAAAAGGTTAGTTATGGTACTAAAAACATAGGGGTACTTTATTAATTCCCAAAGGTCACTTAATTAATTTATTTAGAAAATTATTTATTAATTTAAAAGGGCTAAAACCAAAACTACAAAGGAATTTTTCAGATTTTGGTTAAGGCAAGAAAAGGACAACCTAGTACCTAACCTAGGATGGTCCAAAGAGTTAGTTAAGGTCCTAATAACTTATGGATACTTTAGTAAGTATCCTATAATACTTAATTAATTGATTTATCAGATTAATTAATTAATTTAAAGGGTCAAAACCGCAATCACAAAGAAGTTACAAGATATCGTTTGAGACTAGAAAAAGACAACCTAATATTTAACCTAGGATGGTCCAAAGGATTAGTTATGGTTATAACGACTTAAGGGTACTTTAGTAATTATCCTAGGTTACTTAATTAATTGAATTATCCATCTAATTAATTAAATTAAAGGGGTCAAACCGATATTCTTATGCTAACCTAGTGTAATGCAAGAAACATCCTAGTTCTTAACCTAGGATGGTCCTAAAGGGTTGAATATGGTTCAATGACTTAAATGTTATTTAGTAGTTACCCTAGGTCCCTAAATTAATTAAATTTAGGATTTAATTAATTAATATAAAGTCAAAATGTTTAACTAAACCATAGTCAACACCATAATTTCAGATTTTAGGTCAATAAACATTATCCTATGTTTAGTCAACTAATGAGGGTTTTTTTAGTAATTAGTTAATTAGTTTATTTAATTAACTTATTAAAACCTAAGTTGAATAAGTCAAGGTCAGTTCCTAAACCTAAAAACCAAGTTCAAACTCAAATAAATATATGACTAAAACAAGAAAACAAGCGTGAGAAAAACAGTGAACAAAACGCAAGAAAAAAAAACAGAAAATTTCTTAGACTATTTTCAAGTTTTATTCAAGGTTTATTCAAGGTTCATTCAAGGTGGTATTTGTATACTATGTTCTACTTAAGGTATGGGTTTCTCTCCTAGACTTCTTTCTCCAAGAGAACTTTCTTTCAAATGATTCAAAGATCTTGAAAACTAGGGTTGTTTCCCATCATTCTTGTCGAACTCCTTTCCCTAGTATCCTTGTTACGAATTCAATGTTGAATAGGTTAGAAATCATGTTGTTGGTATGCGGTGATGGATTATCTTAATGTGTATTTGATTAAATAATGATTGGATGAATCTATTAATTCAACTCGTTTGATGCAAAGTGTTATTTATGAATTAAAAGAATGATATGTTGTTAAAGATATGTCTGAAAATGTTATGTTTGAAGATGTTACGGTCAGTTGTGCAAACTTGCTGTTAATATGACGTTATAAATATGGTATATTCATCAAATTCTAATAATATACTGTCCAAGATGTTTAAAAAAAACGTTATGCCTAATGTTATATTATAAGGTTAGCTAAAAAGGATCTCCGCGAAATCATAATTTGAGTTAATGTTTGCCTTATGTCAATAAAATGGGTAACAAAAACATAGTTCAAAATTTAAATGGATATTGTCTATAGAATTATATCTATATGTGATCTATATTTCCTCCCATAAAGTTCCTCGAACGTTGCCATGTCAATTCTAGTGTGTTAAGTGTTATTATAGGAAAAACCACTCAACAGTAGGAACTTATCCCAAATGCCTGCAAAGTCAATCCACATGGCCTCAACATGTCCTCTAACACTTAATTCGTTCTCACTAACTGCCATCCGTCATTGGATGGAAAGTTGTGCTAAAAGTTGGTTCAGTGCCCAACTCCTCATGAAATTTTCTCCAAAACATTAATGTGAACTACGTACCGCAGTTCCTATACGATAGAATGGGGCACCCCCGTGCAACCTCACTATCTTTGTATCATAAACCTTATCCAACTGCTGAGCATTATATTCTACTCTAATTTGAATAAAGTAGGTTGACTTAATCAATTCATAAACAAGTACCCAAATGAAATCATTCTTAGTGATAAGTCCAAGACTTGGCTAATTTAGAGTTATTTTTTTATAGTGTTAGTGTCCTCAAATGCCTAATTTATGCTATAAATGATGTTAAAGCATTTATTTAAAGGTATATGACCTAAGGAGCAAGTCAAGGATGAAACTAGGAAAAAAAGAGCAAATGAAGTTGAAGAAGTGGAGAAAAGGAAATCCTGGTGATAGTCAAGACTACTCGGCGTACCGCCTTGTGGCTCTTTGACTTGCTTAATGATCCAGTGTGACAATCCTTGGGAAGAAACCAAGTTGGCGATGTAAGTGAGCATTCCGCAAATTATCCCATCAATTCCACTACAAAAGTCCAGACTACCAAAATTACTGAGTGGCTGATGGCCAATGCAAAATGTTGATAGAAGGGAGACAAAAGGTTGATCACCAAACTACTCAGCAAGCCCCACTTAAGTTGCCGAGTAGACTTCAAGGCTTAATTTTGGGAAACTATGAGCAGTATTTATGACGATCCATGTTTAACATTCACAAAAAAATCTGCAATTTTTTTAGCTTATTATTCAAATATTCCATTAAATAAGGAATATTATTTACTACATCATATATTTTTTTAAATTGATAATCACGTGCAACACATGTGTCAATAAAGTACTCTCTCTCTATATATATATATATCTAACTATCTATATCTATCTATCTATCTATATATTGTTAGGTTGTGGAGTCTGATTAATATATATATAACTGTTACGCGGTTTAACCTCCGTGGTGAGGTTGCTAGGGGGTTATGGGGTGCGAGAGCTCCCCATCCGATGGAGGGGTTCGGTGCATCGCCCCGACCTAAATTTTAGGCTTTACTGTTAATTCTCAATTTATTCTCTGTAACAAAAAATAATCTGATTTATTAATATATATACCCCACCGCCGTGGAAGCTTACTCACGCGGTGTTACCACGAAATATTGGTTTCTCTCTTTCTCTCTCTAGATCTCTCATCTCTTTCTCTCTAAATTTCTTGTGTTCTTTATTCATCAAGTGTGTGAGTGTGGATTCGATCCCAACAACTGGTATCAGAGCTACGGAGATTCAACACGATCACTGAAGAAGGATAGTTAGAAGCTTTAAATCGAGAAGTTTGATGGATCCGATTTCAGTTTTTAAAAGATGCAGATCAAAAATTATCTGTACCAGAAAGATATTAATTTCGAAGATGAAATTAAGGCGTTGATTTTTGATTTCTTCTCTGCCAGAGTATTGGGATACTATTGTTGCTGCGATTAGCAGTTCCCTTGGATCTGAAAAACTAAAGTTTGATCAAATCCGTGATGTTGTACTTAGCGAAAGTATTCGCAAACGAGAAGTGGAAGATTCATCGGGCAATGCTCTCAGCGTTGACCGAAGGGGGAGAAGTAAGACGAAAGGCCAAAATCAACATGGTCGATCCAAATCAATGTATCGAGGAAAATCCCCGAACAGATCAAACGTGACTTGTTGGAACTGTGGAGAAAAAGGGCACTTTCGGAAGAGTTGTACAAAGCCAAAGAAGAAAAAGAATCAGAAATTTGGAGATGACAATGATTCTGTAAATTAAGCAGTGGACATTGGGGATGCTCTAATCCTTAGTGTGAACAGCCCCAATGAATCATGGATTTTGGATTCTGGTGCATCTTTCCTTTCGTCTCCAAGCAAAGAGTTGTTCCAAAATTTCAAATTTTGAAATTTTGGAAAGGTATATCTTGCTGACCATAAAGCCTTAGAGATTGAAGGAAAGGGGGATGTTTGCATAAAGACCACCTCGGGAAACCAGTGGACATTGGAGGACGTCAGATATATTCCAAGGATCAAGAAAAATCTGATCTCTGTTGGATAGTTGGATAGCACGGGATATGCAGCAGAGTTTGGGAAAGGTTCATGGAAGATTGTGAAAGGTGCTATGGTAGTAGTTCGTGACACCAAATTTGGAACCTTGTACACCACTGCAGGGTGTATTAACATGGCCGCTGTTGATGAAGGTGCTTCCGGTTCATGTCTGTGGCACAACAGACTTGGACACATGAGTGCTAAAGGAATGAAGATGCTGGTTGCAAAAGGAGAATTAGAGGGTCTGAAGTCTGTTGATATTGGTCTTTGCGAGAGTTGTGTTATGGGTAAAAAGAAAAGAGTAAGCTTCACAAAGACTCCTAGAGAGACAAAGAAAGTGCGGTTAGAAATGGTCCATACAGATGTTTGGGGACCATCTCTAGTATCATCACTTGGAGGATCCATATTCTATGTTACCTTCATTGATGATTTCAGCAGGAAGGTATGGGTTTACTTCTTCAAGCATAAGTTAGATGTGTTTGCAACTTTCAAGAAGTGGAAAGCTGAAGTTGAGAATCAGACCGATTTGAAAGTCAAATGCCTAAAGTCTTACAATGGAGGAGAGTATGACAAATCAGAGTTCAAGGCATTCTGTGCAGCTGAGGGAATCAGATTGATGAGAACAGTTCCTGGTAAGGCAAGCCAGAATGGAATTGCTGAGAGGATGAACAGAACATTAAATGAGCGTGCAAGGAGTATGAGGATACAATGTGGGCTGCCCAAAACATTATGGGTGGATGTTGTGAGCACAGTTGCTTACTTGATCAACAGGGGACCAACAGTTCCTTTAGGGTTCAAGATTTTAGAGGAGGTGTGTACAGGAAAAGAACTCAAGTACTCACACTTGAGGACTTTTTGTTGCACTTCTTATGTTCATGTTAATCCAGAAAAGAGAGACAAGCTTGATGCCAAGGCTGTGAAGTGTTACTTCATAGGCTATGGTTCTGATTTGTTTGGTTACAGGTTTTGGGATGACAAGAACAGAAAGATCCTGAGACATTGTGACGTGGCATTTGATGAGTCTGTCCTGTACAAGGACAGAGAGCAGAAGGTTATAGAGATTACAAAGAAAGTGGGAGTTGAGGTTGTGTTGGAGAAGAGTAACCCAGAGATGTCGAAGCAGATACTCAACCAACTCCTACTGAAAAATCTAAAGTGGAGCATGTTACACCTGAGAAGGTATTAAGGAGATCATCCAGAACCATCAGGGCACCAGATAGGTATTCACCTTCATTACATTATCTATTGCTGACTGATGAGAGGGAACCAGAGTCTTTTGATGAGGCCCTACAGGTGGAGGATTCGATCAAGTTGGAGCAAGCCATGGATGATGAGATGAGGTTACTTGAGAAGGACGACACATGGGTGTTGACTGAGTTACCTGCAGGGAAGAGAGCTTTGCTGAACAAGTGGGTGTTCAGAATCAAGACTGAACCGGATGGAAAAAAAAGGTTCAAGGCTCTATTAGCGGTTAAAGGATATTCACAAAGGAAAGGTATTGGTTATGCTAAAATATTTTCTCCTGTTGTGAAGTTAACCTCTATTCGAATTCTGTTGAGTATTGTATCCTCGGAGAATTTGCATCTAGAGCAAATGGATGTAAAAAAAGCGTTTTTACAAGGAGATCTAGACAAATAGATCTATATGCAACAACCGGAAGGATTTGTGGTTCCAGGCAAGGAACACATGGTGTGGAATCTCACCAGGAGCTTATATGGGCTAAAGCAAGCACTAAGGCAGTGGTACAAGAAGTTTGACTCCTTAATGACCAAGAGTGGATTCTGCAAAGCTGAAAAGGATCCTTGTTGTTACTTCAAGAAATACACTGATTCATATGTTTTTCTACTCTTGTATGTGGATGATATGTTGATTGCAGGATCTAGTATGAGGGAGACTAACAATCTGAAGACAAGGTTGTCTGCAGCGTTTGAGATGAAAGATTTTGGGGATGAAGATTTCTCGAGATAGATCTGCTGGCACTTTAAATCTATCTGAGGAGTTGTACATTAAGAAGGTGCTGAGAAAATTCAGGGTTAATGATGCTAAACCCAGGACTACTCCATTGGCAAATCAGTTTAAATAGTCAAAGGATAAGTCCCCCATGACTGCCGACGAGCGTGATCATACGGCACTTGTTCTATATGCTTCAGCAGTTGGGAGTTTGATGTATGCTATGGTCTGCACTAGACCTGATATAGCACATGCGGTGGGAGTTGTTAGCAGGTACATGGCGAACCCTGGGAAAGAGCATTGGGAAGCTGTGAAGTGGCTTCTGAGATATCTCAGAGGTACATCCAGTACATCACTTTGTTTTGGCAAATGCAAGGTTACTCTACATGGTTTTGTGGATGCTGATCTTGGTCGGGATGTTGACTCGAGCAAGAGTACATCCGGGTACATCTACACCATAGGTGGAAAAACAGTGAGTTGGATGTCCAGGCTTCAGAAGTGTGTTTCTCATCTACTGAAGCTGAGTATGTGGCAATAGCTGAAGCGAGGAAAGAGATGATATGGCTGGCAGATTATCTGGAGGAATTGGGCAAGAAGCAGAGCGATAAGATTCTTTACTCAGATAGCCAGAGTGTCATACAAGTGGTGAAAAATCCAGTCTATCATTCGAAGACAAAGCACATCAGAAGGCGATACCATTTCACTCGCAGGGCAGTGGAGGATGGTGATATCTGCTTGGAGAAGATAGAGGGTGCAAAGAACCCAACACACATGTTGACGAAATGTGTTGATGTTGGGAAACTGGGGTTATGCAAAACCCCGGTTGGTCTTCTGTAGTTGTTGCTACAGATGTTGAAGTGCGGTGAAGATGTTGATGATGAAGAGATTATTTTTGAGAATGTATTTTCTGGATGACTGAATAAGTCTCCAAGTGGGAGAATTGTTAGGTTGTGGAGTCTGATTAATATATATAAATTTTAGGCTTTACTATTTATTCTCCATTTATTCTCTGTAACAAAAAATACTCTGATTTATTAATATATATATATACCCCACCGCCGTGGAAGTTTACTCACGGGGTGTTACCACGAAATATTGG
>NC_028648.1:20463151-20523532 GCF_001406875.1 Solanum pennellii | reverse complement strand
TATATATATATATATAGTGGTGCATGTATATATTTACTTCCTACTCATATTTAAAATCCAATTTAGTTGAAGTGTCTTGTTTCAAATATAACTACATTATGCATATGATTATTAATATAACAAATACAATATTTTCAGGAAGAGTAACGACAACAAGCAATAAATTTCTATTAAAAATCTTTATTTATTTTCACAAATATTACAGTGTATTTATAACTTATGTGCATGCCTCTTTTTTGTAATGATAATTAGGAGAATTGAAAACGTTGTATTGATCAATAAATGTATAGACATATAAATTAAGAGTAATAAATAAATGAAAGGAAACATTCAAAGAATGCAAATAAAAAAAGTGAATAGAATAAGTCATGACAATCTAATTCACTAACTCTTATTTTTGTTAGGTTGTTATGAAATTAATAAAATTTAATTTATTGAAATGAACAATCTTTGTATAACAATATACATGCATATTATAATCCTAGCATGTAATATAGCATGCAAATATTTTTATTATTAATTGTTTCTACTTAGGTAAATAAAGAATTGATATGCTTTTTATGTTTTGATTATTAGAGGATATTTGTTATATTTTTATGGTTTGTTTTTATTAGAAAAATATTAAAAGAATATTAAGGAGAGGAGGAATTATTTCTTCTAACAAGAATTCCAAACTGGGAAAAATGTTAGGGTAGATAACATAGTATTATGCATTTCTATGATAAAAATAAAATTTGAGGACATTCTTCAAAACTTTCACATGAAGAGGTAAATTCGACAATTTTTTCACATTCAACTGCTCTATCACTGAGCTACGTGGAACAACAAACTTAATGTTGGGAACTAAAAATTGTTCTTTGGACCAACCTATGACTGAAGAAAATTGAGTTTGTCACTCTTTTTCTCAAAATTAATCTTATTAAAATTACATTATACATATTTAACATGAGTAGTTGTTCAATTTCATCAATTAGATGATAACTTATTGTTCAAGTGTAATGAAATAGATCATCATTCATATAAGTTTTTGATTGCAATTTTTTAAAAGAAATAGTTTTTAATAATCAATAAAAAAAGTTTGTACTTGTTAACTTGTAATATATCTGTGAAGCACGTGTCCGAATACTAGTAAAAATCAAAACCCATACCAAAATCTATAAATAATGTTACACATTTAATGACATTGAGAATTGATGCCATTTGGTTGACGTGTAATTCCTAAGCTCGGAAACATTATATAGTATCTCTGAGATATCGGAAAACCATCTTCTTCACAAGAGAAGAATTCCGCAACACTAAAATTCTCTATTCCTCCTTATAAATCTTTCCGTCGTGATTCGTATATCCTTCTTCAAAAGTAAAGTCAATTATGCTCTCTATCACATTGTATGAAAGTTTTAGATTAGTCTCGGCAAGAGCAACAAATATCATCTTTTTTACATCGTGTCTCTCAATTAAACCCTGTTGCTTGATATCATATAGTTGAAATGAAAACTCAATCTTATCATCACTAGGTGCATTTGGATGGAAAATAGAAAGTGCAGAAGGAAATTTCTTTAAATCCCAAAAGTCCCTTACGCTTTGTGTCAATAAGTCAAATACTTTGTCAGCAAAGAATTTTTCATTCCCTTTTGTGTTGTTTATGGGGTTGTTTAGCCAAATCTAGACTTTTCAACTCATCGGTGCACTCAAACAAATAAATGTCGTTGCTAAAACAAATGATGAAAGTTTCTTGTGCATGATACTACTCCCTTTATTTGGATTTACTTGTCAATTATTTTCATGATGTTTATTCAATATTGATGTTTACTCAATATACAGAATTTAAGTCGTAATAGGATGAAAATATATGTAATTTTTTATTTTTTTCAAAAATGAAAATGAAAAATAAAATCAGATTATAAATTAACTAACTAGTAACAACGAACGAATAGAGTGGGTAGTGTAATCCCAAATGACTATCTGGCTGCTCGATAATTAAGTATATTGATATTTTATATTCTCAAAAAATCTTTCTATAATCTTACCTAGCAGACAGAAGAAACTAAATAAAGAAGAACTCCTACAAGTTATTGCCTGAATGATTGTGACTTTATGATTATCAATAGAGAAACAAAAACAAATTATAAAGTAATTTGTCTCACAAATGGGAAAGAAAAGTTATTTGCTAACAGTGTCTTTTACACAAAGCGTAAGGGAATGACAAAGTAGTTTATCTCGCAAATTGGAAAACACTTAAGATTTTCATGAAAATGCACCTATTGATGATTAGATTGAGATTTCATTTCAATTATATGACATTAAGCAACAGGGTTTCATTGAGAGAAAAGAGGTAATACAGATGATGCTTGTTGCTCTTAATGAGTCTAATCTAAAACTTTCAAACAATACTTTTGAAGTAGCAGATGCAAATCGCGATGGAAAGATTGGCAAGGAAGAACGGAGAAGCTTAGTGTTGGGGAATTCTTCACTTTTGAAAATGACTATCTTATATTCACAACAAATACAATTTGCTTTTTCCTCTAACCATGAAATTCGTGGAGAAAAAGTTTTGTCCTAATGTATATAAAGAAATAGTTTTTGGATAACGTAAGGAAAAATAATTGAATCAATCTCTAATTTATTATGTTGTAATTTGAAAGTGTAAGAATGTATACAATTATATTTATAATAGGTGAAGTTCCATAAACATATACCAAGTCAATAAATTCATGTAATCTATTTAGATTTTAGTTATAAATTTGAAAAACATGGTAATATTAAAAGGTATATTAATAATATTTATCTTATTGGAAGGAAGTCGAGAGCTTCTAGTTTCACTCTACCCCTAGCTCAGCCGAAAAACACACACATCCATCAAAATGAAACTACACTCAAATCAAGCAGAAACACATCCAGATCTACCAATAAAAACAACTTGATTGAAATGAATCTAGAAAAACAAAGATACATCAATTTAAAGAAACTAGAAACAAATCAGGCTGAAAAACACAAATATATCAATTAAAGAAGAAATTACACTCAAATCAAGCAGAACAGCTAAGATATATCAATTTAAAATAAACAAGACTGAAATTAACTGAAAAACACATATCCATCAAGTAAAAAGAGACTAGTCTAAAATCAAAGCTAAAAACACAACCCACCAATTCAAACATTACTAGACTCAAATCTAGCTCAAAAACATATATTCATCAATTAAAATGAAACAAGACCCAAATCAAGCAGACAATACTTATTCAGAAACTAAAATGCAGTTAACCTAAAATAAAAATGAAGAAACAAAGATCGCTTATGTAAAATGAAAATACACTCTAATAAACCTGACATATACGGGTCCATCAATAAAAAAGAAACCAGACTCAAATAAAACTGAAAAAACACAAATTCATTAATTTAAAAGAAACTACACTCAAACCAAGCAGAAAAAACACCTATTCTACAATAAGATAAACTAGAGCCAAACAGAACTGAAAAACAAAGATCTATCGATTAAAAAGAAACTTGACCAAAAATCAAGCTCAAAAATTGTTTCAAGTGAAGAGAAACTAGACTCAAATCAAGGTAAAATGCATATCTATCAATTGAAGAGAAACTAAACTCAAATAAATCGGAATAAGATTGATCCATCAATGAAAAAGATGGTAGACTCAGATCAAACAAAGAAGGAAGAGGAATACTTATAAAAAGCTAATAAATAGGCAACTAAGATGATTACCCTCTATAGATTCCTAGGTATAAAAACTACGATTCACCAAACTAAACATCTTAATAGAAAAAAGAAATAAATAGATTGACTTGTTAATTTACGATTACAGATACGAGAATTAGTTTAGAAGAAAAGGAGGGAGATCTTGCTTATACAAGCAAAGAAAATTGGCGTACACCAACGAGGGTAATGTGTGTTGATCACCCAAAGTTGAACCTGAACAAGACTTATATTGTGGAACTTCATCAGCATCAACTTATTTATTAGAGGGAGAAAGTTGAGAATAGAAATGTAGAATCTCCTATTATAAACTCTAGTAATATAGTAGTCCATATAGCAATAAGTCTTTTTTTGGACTGTGCCATTTTAGTTTGGCCTTTTTTGTGTGTTTTCTATTCTTTATGTATTGTAATTTTTTTTGCTTGCTAGAGCTCAAAAATTATTTATGTTTTCATTCATAATAAAACGAAGTCCTTTTCCATTTCAATAGCAAAAAAATATTGTGGAATCAAAAGTTATTCCTAATTAGTCTTAAAGATAGAAAAAGTAAAGTAGTAAATATATATCCTTAAATGTAGTTCAAGATCATAATTTTTAGTAGAGTATCTAAACTATATGTTTATTTCTGTGTATACTAAACCTTTTTTATGGTAAATTTGTAGACATCAAAATTTGTCAATAACACCAAGATATAAGAATTTAATTAGTACACAAGATATTAATTTTTTTTTTTTTAAAAATGGACTATCACATTTAAAGTGTTACAATATTTGATTAGAGATTAAATAGTTTACCATCACAATTTTTTTAATAAAGCAGGATGGCTGAAGCGTAGACCAAGTAGTGTAGATGTGTCCCCACCCAGATTGTCGTGATTGACACCACCTACAATAACCATCTGGTGGGAAAACTATTATGACCGCCAAAATAAGGAACATAACAATAAACAAAACATTTAAAGATACAGAAGCAGGTTTAAATGTCCATGGAAAAATTCAGTTCCCATATACTACGAAAGTTCAACAAAGAAACTACCAAAACTTTTGCAGGAAACAACTCCTAGAACTTGAAAGTCAATGTACCAAAACTCTACTATCGACAGGTCTAAGAAAAAGGGTGCAGTCCTACCCAAACCTAAAAGTATCTAAAACACTAGTCTAAGTTCGAAAAAAATGGACTAAACAAAATTTAACTCATGACATCCTAGAAGAATGGACAAACCCATGAATCTAGTCTCGATCAGTTATCTCCTAGCTAAAGTCAATTTGTGACCACCTAAAGATGCCCTGTACTCAACAAAGAACAAGCAAGTGCATTATCATCACACAACCACAACGTACTCGTATAATCATGCGACTACTCAAATAAATGAAACATAGGCAAGCAATCACAACAAAATATTCACATATATACTGACTACAAGGATCCATTATCCTTTCAAGAGTAATATAAATTCCTAATATCAAGAACAATTATATATTCATATATAATTACAATAATCCTCTTATGGTACCCCATGCCAAACTCTTTGTGTGTGGGAATGTTACACCCAATCAAATATACATGCATCGGAACATGACACCCGATCAAATATATCTGTCAGAACGTGACACACAATCCAAATATATTTGTGACTGTGACAACTGATCCGATATATGTGTTGGAACGTGACACGTGATCTATTAGACACAACGACAATCACAAAGTCACACCCATAATGACTAATGCTCATAGGGAAAAAATCAAGTAATGAGTTAATGACATGAAATTAGACATATACATATAATATTTACATTTTATTCGCTTTACATTCCTTATTCATATACATACATGCATAAAACAAAGCAACTAACTGACACATATCACACAAACTGGAAATCAATCCATCACCTACGTCGAAACCAAACTTGAATCCTCTGAAGACCCTTGAGCCTTCTCCTTTCAGATTCTTTTTGCTTGTTCTAGGTCTACAAATGAGTAATTTAACACGAATATGAATAATTGAGGTCTAATTTATTCGAATTATAACCAACCCAAAAACCCTACACTAAACCCATGATCATAATATGCATTTACGCTTTTTCAACCACTAAACTCATGCAACCCCCCCTAATTCTAATTATCCAATATTCTAAGTTCTACAAATTGAGAAACAGATAATCCTTTCCTTTAGCATCAAAAGTCGAGGAAAATTGTCAAGAAATTGTCCTGGGTCGTCTCCTAAGCTTTAAGAGAAAAGTTTGTAAAAAATTAATGAAATTGAATTTTCGCCCGACATAATTCGCGACTAGCTCGCTAAGGTGGACCCCAACCCACCTCAGTGACCTTACCCCTGGCAGGAATAATCCCACCTTGGAGGCTTGCACGAATAAAAAATCTTGGAAATTGAAATCACAACTCCCATTTCACAACAGACATTTAAACTAGCAGGTTCTTAAGCTATCCTTTCACACCAAGATAAGTTTTGGGAGTTGTACTCACCTAAATTTGATTCCGTAATGCCGTAGGGGCTCCTTAATGCCTTTGATATCCACTCATGTGATCAAATTCATAATTACATTCCCCATTCATTTTTCAAAATTTCCTAAACATTACCTAACATATATCTTTTCCAAATTAGTACTAGGCTACAATTATCAAGTCACAATGAAAAAGTGTTGTTGCCCAAATTAATTACTCGTTGGCTTTTCAATAATGACGGGTACATGACATTATAATAGAAACCAATATACCCATCACTCGTCCCTAAGGATAAACTAGGAAAAACTAGCTAAAGTTAGAGAAGAGTAGTACATGAATTGTTTATCAACCGAGGATACTTGTGCCGTATGTACTTCTCGGTTTCCCTAGTTGCTTCTTCAACATGATGGTGCTTCAATTGAACTTTCACAAAATTAATATTCTTTGTTCTCAACTTCCGAACATTACTGTCAAAAATTTCAATTGGTTCCTCTTTTAACTAATGGACCTGTTTAACAAAAGTGAGTCCAATTTTATGATGTCGTCTCTGTCCCCATGATACTTCTTCAACATAGATATATGAAAAACCATATGAACTCCAAATAAGCTAGGGGGTAAGAACAATCAATAAGTCGTTGTCCCTACACAATCAAGAATCATAAATGAACCAATGTATAAAGGACTAAGCTTGCCCTTCTTATTGAATCTCTTCACCCCTTTTATAGGTGACACTTATAGAATAAGTTTCTCCCTCAAATGTCATGTCCCTTACCTTATAGGTCCACGTACCTTTTTCTGCCAAATCTTGACTACCAGAAGTTTAGATTGAATTTCTCTTACCTTATCTTGTCCATCCTTCAAACACTCAACCCTAAAGGATTCACATTTTAAGTCTCAAACCACTCTATGCTTGATCTACATTTTCTCCCATAAAGTTTCTTGAACGTTGCCATGTCAATTCTTGTGTGTTAACTGTTATTATTGGAGAACTCACACAATAGTAGGAACTTATCCCAAAGCCCTCCAAATTCAATCACACATGACCTAAACATGTCCTCTAACACTTAAATCGTTCTCTCTGATTGCCAGTCTTGGTGGAATGTTGTGCTAAAAGTGGGCTGAGTGACGAACTCCTAATGCAATTTTCTCCATAACTGATGTGAACTACATACCATAGTTCTGATATGATAGAATGGGGAACCTTGTGCAGCCTCACTATCTTCATAACATAAACCTTAGCCAACTACTGAGCATTGATCTGAATAAATTGGGTTGACTCAGTCAATTCATAAACCACTACCCAAATAAAATCATGCTTCTTTATATGTCCAAGATTGGGGCTAATTTATAACTTTATTTTGATTGTTTTAGTGTCCTCAGAAGCCTAACGTATGCCATAAACTAATGTTAAAGAATTGATTTTAAGGTATATGAGCTAAGGAGAAAGTCAAGGAAGCCACTAGGAAAAAAAAGGAGCTAAACAAGCTAAAGAAGTGGAGAAACGGAAATACTGGTGATTGCCAAGACCACTTGGCATACCGCCTTGTGGCTCATGGGCTTGCTTAATGTTTCAATGCGCCAACCCTGGGGAAGAAACCAAGTTGGCGATATATGTTAGCATTCAAAAAATCGTCAATAGATTCCACGACAAAAGTACCGGCCACCTAAAATTAAAGGACCTGAGATGTTGACGACCAATGCAAAATGGTTATAGAAGGGAGAAAAAGGAGGATCACCAAACCAATCGGTGAGCCTGACTTATATCGTCGACTAGACTTTCAGGCTAAATTTTGGGAAACTATAAATTGAATTTTAAAGAGGTTTTTAAGAGTTTTCTCCCAGGTATTGCATTCCCTTCCTAGAATAAAGGTTTTCTCTTAGTTTGTAGCTCTTAGTATAGACTTCGAGGATTTCCAAGCTTAATTGTGATGATTTGCAAGTGGGTTTCTAAATTTGTTTGATTTGTTCCATTGTGAAGGCTTGGGAACATTTACCGAGATCATGGTGCATGTATTTGGTAATTGTTTCTTTATTTTAATTATGTGTGGCTAAAACCCCATTTCTTAGGGTGTGATTATACTACTATAAAACTGAACTTTAGCAGCAATTGTTTTGCGGCAATAAGCAAATTGCCGCTAATATATTTATGCAAGGCAAAATATTAAGGGCTAATGTTTAATGGCCAGCAATATGTTCTCTTTTAGTAGCATTTCCAAAAAAATAGTAGCCAGATGCCCTTTTTTTTTCTGAATATTAGAACTCCGCTTTCCCTTGAATTTTTCCCCCTCCATTCTCTAATTTCTGGGAAAAAGAACTCCTGGCCAATAAGGAAAACATTACTAACAAAAACCCTCTATATGCTTCTTATGAGGAAAATAATCCTAAAAAGATCTCCTACACACATTAGGATTTTTTATTGTAAATCGATTAGAGTTGCAACGTCCAGCAACATATATTCATTCGTTAGCAGCAGCGACCTTCCAGCAACATTGATTGAATCGAAGAAATACTTCCAGAAGCTATAATTCTATCGCGGAAACTACGTCCAAGAACAACGAAACTTTCACGTCCGATAGTCTTTCTCCTCCACTTCTCTATATATATCATGTTTTATTACCCGTGTTGCTCTGTGTTGAGAATTTAACCCTATTGTTTCTTTTCTATTATGTTCATTATATTTAGGTATTAACTGGAAGAAAAACAAAAAATACACTTCATAACTGTGATTTTCAAGTTATTTGAGATTCCATAAAGTATGGGTTTTGTGTTTGTGATCTTGGGCTGCTACTATTTTGAATGCAATTGATTATTGATTTCTCTGTTGATATATATTAAGGTGTCTTCCAGATATATTAAGGTGTGTGGTTCCAGCAGTTATAATTCAATCGCAGCAACTACGTCCAAGAACAACGACACTTTCAGGTTGGCTCGTCGCTCCCCTCCACTCCTCTGTTTGTATGGTGTTTTATTACCCTTGTTTCCCTGTTGGTGAGAATTCAATTGTATAGTTTATTTTTCATCCAGAATTTATATAAACTTCCAGTGATTTAGCTAAATCTGAACTTGCACAATTAAACCTTGTGCATCTGACTATAACAAATCTAAGGGGTTAAAAGTTGAAACCTAAAAATTCAATAATAAAAACTATTAAAGCACCGCACAGTACTGATGTATATTTTATTGATTTGATGAGTATTTCATAAATGATGCTTTTGAAATCAATAGCTAAGACTAGAAAATCATATCAATCAAGCCTCAGTGATTTAACTCAATAAGCTATACATAAGCATTAAGGGATCGTTTGGTTGGGAATAAGTTATCGCAAGATAAGTTCTCCTCGGGTTAGCTATCCTGGGATAACTTATCCCACCATGTGTATGGATAACTTATCCCATCACTATGATATAAATGGTGGAATAAGTTATCTCAAACATACCAACCAAACAAGATAATATTTTTTATCCTATCGCTATTTCCTGATCCCATAACTATTATTTTATTCCCTCATATCAAACGACCCCTTAATGTTTAGGTAGTATGTGAAATGGCGGTAAGTCCCTTTTCAGCTGAAGGAGGTAGGAAAACAGTAGGTTCAAATTATACTTTTGTTTATTATTTTCACTTATTTATTAAGATAAATATATTTTCTGTATTAGCATGGGTTGCTTGCATATATTGGTGTGTAAAATAGGCTCCAGCAAGCAACATAGTAGCTGAGTAGTTATTTTTGATGTATCTTATGCTCTCTGTGTTAATGCACGAAGTGTATTATGAACAACAACTACTGCTACTGTGCATCAATTCACTCAACGTTGTGCTACTTATGATTAAATTGGACCGATAAGTATCACTTCATTTTTGGCATTCTGCTGATGATTTTTAGGGTGAGGATCACCAGTCATGTTGGTCTGCTTCATGTCTGTTTTGTTTCTAGAATGGTAGGGACACACTACAAAATATATTTGACACTTAGGGTACTTATTTTTATGAGCTTCCACACCCTTCTCTGATGAATACTAAAGTCTCCCATTCTCCTCTTGTTGTTTGCTTATGTTGTTAAGATTAGAGTTTCCTTCAGTTTTACTAGGAACTAGCTTCTTTCCCTGAATAAAAGAGTTTCCATCCTTGGTATGTTGCCGATTTGCAATCTTAAGTTACCAGATAAACAGGTCCAGATTAGAAAGAGTGTTTTACTTGTCAAATACTATAGGTTTTGGGGAATGTTATCTTGAATTATGAG
Organism: Solanum pennellii; assembly: GCF_001406875.1. Taxonomy (NCBI): domain Eukaryota; kingdom Viridiplantae; phylum Streptophyta; class Magnoliopsida; order Solanales; family Solanaceae; genus Solanum; species Solanum pennellii. The sequence continues at coordinate 20,513,123 of NC_028648.1, read as the reverse complement.
AATTTAATAGTCATGCTCGAACTCTAACCTTGAAACCTCTCATTGTAATCATTTCCAGTGCAAACGTTCATATAAATTCATCAGCATCACTCCCCTTAATTATTTGTGTGCTATTCCGTGGAAAAAATGGAAAATGATTACCATAGAGATAGCCCATCTACATTTTTTTATTGGAACTGCTAAGTAAATTGTGAGATGCACCAGAAAAGTGCTACTAATATGAACAAATTCACTACCTAGTGCTTGGCAAAGGCCACTAGACCAGTAGATTGCAATTTTATTACGCAGCAGACCGTTTGCTTGTACTTTGCCAGACAATTAATATAAGCACATGTGCGAGTAACTTACTTAGAATTGGCTTATCTCTAAGGTGAATCATAAGAACTACTCCCAGCAGCATATATTGAATCGAAGAACTACATCAAGCAACTACAATTCCATCGCAGCAACTACGTCCAAGAAAAACGAAACTTTCAGGTTGGTTCATCGCTACCCTCCACTCATGTTCTTCTATAATGTTGTATTACCCATGTTGCTCTTTCATTGAGAAGTTAACGCTATAGTTTATTTTCTTTTATGTTCATTAAATTTACGCATTAACGAGAAGAAAAAAAGAAAATACACTTCATAAACTGATCAATATTTAGGTAATAATGTGATTTTCAAGTTATTTGAGATTCCAAAAAGTATCGTTTTGTGTTTGTGATCTCTGGCTGCTATATTTTGAATTCAATGGATTATTGATTGCTTTTTAAATATATATTAAGGTATCTGCCAGTTATATTAAGGTGTGTGGTTCCAACAGTTATAATTCAATTGCAGCAACTACGTCCAAAAACAACGAAACTTTCAGGTTGGTTCGTCGCTCCCCTCCACTCCTCTTCTTCTATAATACTTTATTACCCGTGTTGCACTGTCGTTGAGAAGTTAACACTATAGTTTATTTTATTTTATGTTCATTATATTTACGCATTAACCAGAAGAAAAAACAGAAAATACACTTGAATAACTAAACAATATTTAAGTGTTACTTGAGATTCCTAAATGTATCGTTTTGTGTTTTGATCTCCGCAGTCTACTATTTTAAATGCAATTTATTGAATCAATTTCCCTGTTAATATACATTAAGATGTCCGGCTATTATACTAAGGCGTGTGGTTGTTAATATATTAATGCCAGTGGCTGTCACATTATTCTAGGAGATAAACCTCCTAGGAGACTGATATAACACACTAGAATAATCACAAAAGAATCCATAAAGACGCTCTCCAAATTGAAGTATGTTAGAAACCTCTATAAGTACTTTTTTCAATTATTTTGAGTATGCCTTTAGTGTTTTGACGTGTGGGTTACTGAAATGTTGTTGATCAGTTGCGGACCTAGTTTTCTTGTTCCCTTTTTCTTATCGTCTGGAATTGAATTTTTGGATTTTTGTTTGGTAAATAAAGATTTTATTACCAAGTGATAGTAAAATATCATATATACAAGCAGTAATTGGATATCCCCGAAATCTGCTAATTACTGTCCTTCTAAACATATCTCGACTAGTTATTCAACTATTGGTTAAGGACAATAGTTTAAACTTTCGAAATGACTATGTAGTCTATTCTTCATTGAGCCTCGCCCATGTATATCTCGTATGATTTTCTTGATTAGTATCTGTCGTTTAGTTTTCCTCTCTTGACACGCTCTTTTGGTTCCTCTCCATCCAAATTTTATAAGTGTTGCATGCCAACAACATTCTATATATTTCTACATTCACAATCTTCCTTTTTGCATACTGAACAACCCAATTTAGCTCTTCTGTCTAAGGCATAGTCAATCAAATAATTCCTTGCTTCTATTGTGAATGCAATTGAGGGAATCGATTCCTCTGTGAGGCTGTTATATAAAGGCGTTTGGTTGTTATATATTAAGGAGAGGGGATTTTAGTTTGTTCTAGCAGATGAACCTCAACCTCCGAGGATACTGATACCACACATAGAACAATCATAATAGAATCCATAAACAAATTCTCTAAATGGAATTAAGGTAAAATACCTATATCAATACTTTACTCTGTGTTTTTGAGTAGGCTTTTTGTGTTTTGATTTGTGGATTACTGAATTGTTGTTGATCAGTCGCAGATCTGGTGTTGGGAAAATACATTTAACCTTGTTCTCTTTCCCTTAAAACGTGGAATCAAATGCTTGATATTCGTGGTTTATGATTATAGTTTGTTCTAGCAGAATGAACCTCAACCTCCGAGGATACTGATACCACACATAGAACAATCATAATAGAATCTATAAACAAATTCTCTAAATGGAATTAAGGCAAAAACCTATATCAATACTTTACTCTGTGTTTTTGAGTAGGCTTTTTGTGTTTTGATTTGTGGCTGACTGAATTTTTGTTGATCAGTCGCAGATCTGGTGTTGGGAAAAGCCATTTAACCTTGTTCTCTTTCCCTTAAAACGTGGAACCTAATGCTTGATATTCGTGGTTTATGTGTTTAAAATCTTTTTAGCTTCTGTGGAATTTCCTAAAAGTTATTGTATTGAATATTACCTACATAATGAAAAGTTGTGTTGTTAAAAGAATAAGTAAATTGATTCATTTCTCTTAGAACGTGTGATACTTTACTTATATATGAAAGTAATATAGTTTATGTGGGAGATTCTCTAACTGACAACCTTCATTATGAGTCTAAGAGATGGTACAATGTCTTGCCTCACATTGCAAGAGGACCCTTCTATACCTTGTCATCGGTACAGAACCTGAACTACTATGTGGATCCACTAGTCTATGCTAGAAAGAATTAAGGAATCATCTAAAAACTATGATCTTTTATTTGTCGATGCTGAATACAGGTTTTATGGAGACTTGAGTTGATATGAATTCGCTTCCCCATATCACTGCTCAATAATACTCCCAAAGTACTTAGCTCATATGTTTTTAAAACAACTTCTTCTCTTGTTTGAAGTAATTGCTCAAACTTAGCTTTAAAATCTCTCTTTGAAATCATAGTTCCCATTTTCTATACTAGCCAAAGGCTCCGTGGAAGTCTAGCTTCCTTTCTTTCTCAAAATGTGAAAACACTTATACTCTTAGGGACTTCTTAGTTCCCTTATAGTTTTTGAGAGATGAACTCACTCTTAGCTCTTTGTTTTACTTGAAACTTAATTCTTTGGGAATACTTAGTTCCCTTCTAACTTTTGAGATTTAAACTCAACTCATTACTCTTTGCTCAACTTTTAGCTTCAGCCTTAAAACAAAGTAGATATGTTTGTTTAAGACTTTTGAAAAAATTAAGAAATCACTTAGACTTGCTTCTTAACTTTTAGAATTGACTCTAACAATTTTGACTTTGATCTTAATTTCCTTGAATTAGATTATGGACAAGCACCATGATCTCACGTTTATGGATTATTTTATGATGTTTAGATATACTTTAGATTGTTGGACTCAACTAGGAATTATAGGTACATCACCTAGGAACTCGTAAAAAATATGGGGAAAAATGGGATCTCCAGGTGACCCTGGAGCTTTGAGAGGCGCGGGGCACCAGATTATGATGGACAGAGACTGTCCCGAGGGTCTCTTGCTTGTGCAGCGTACCAGGCCCTGTCAGATAGAGGCTGCCCTAGAAGGACTATTGAAGGGTATGTAGATCACTCATAGGTTGGTTTGAAGATGAAGATGAAAACCTTTGGGGATAGACTTTGTGAATGACCCTTAAGATAAGGTAAGGACTGCTCAGTCTAAACTTCTAGCCGCACAGAGTAGATAAAAAATATATGTGGATCAAAATGTGATAGACATAGAATTATGGAAGGGCCACAATGTCCTCCTTAAGGTATCACCCATGAAGGGGTGATAAGATTTGGTAAGATGGGTAAGTTCAGTCCTCGTTATATTGATTCCTTTGAGATCCTTTAACATGTAGGACCCATGGCGTATCGATTGGCGTTACTGTCAAATTTGTTCAGTGTACATCCTGTATTTCATGTGCCTATTTTGAATAGATATCAAGATGATGTTGACTATATCATTATGTGGGACTCAATAGTTCTAGACAAGATCCTACAATATTAAGAGGAACCAATTGCTATTCTTTATCGTGATGTTCGTAAGTTGAGGACCAAGGATATTATGTCCTTGAAAGGTTTTAATTGAAGCATCGTCCAGTTAAGGAAGCTACTTTAGAGTCCGCAAATAATATGCAAGACAAGTATTTTCAATTGTTCATAGAATTAGGTACTACATTGTTTCTTTTCTATCCTACATTTCCTTAGACAATCACTCAGTGAAGAGTGATGTTTAAATAGGTATCTATTGTAATGACCAGGTTTCGTCATTATATAAAGTCCAATTGGAAAAAATTGGGACAGGAAAAACTTTTTCATAGTACAACGATATTCCCAGCATTATTCGAATTTGGAGGAATTTAAAGTCATCAAGGTGTAAGAAAATTTGGTAGCAATTAGGTGGACCAAATAAGGATTAAATTACATAATCATATAGATAACTCGTTAAGGAACCCGTACGACTTACGTAGTTGAACTTGGATAAGTAGATCACCGGAATCAATATTGGTGCTAAGGGGACTTTCTGAGCGTAGTGGGTTAAGAGTATGTGTTAAAAATGGGGAATTTTAAAATATATTGTAATCTTACTACCTCGTTTTGTGCCACTATAACAGGATTCTTGCCGCCGTAGCAATCACTGCTAAATTGGGGTAAATGCCTTTGTAGCGAGCGAGGCAGATAGGGAATTAAGGTTTTTTGGGTTTTTTCAAGACAAGATCACTGGTTCGCTTTGTGCTGCTGAAATGACGCAACTACAACGGGATAGGTAAAGCTTTAGCGGGATGATGGGTTAAAAATTCGCAAATAAAACCCTTCAACGACCTTATTATGTATTTTACAACAATTTGAGTTAATTAAGAGACGACCCCTAGTCTATTCCGACACTTTTTCTACTATTCTAGAAGCTTGCGGTACGCTTTTCACTAACTCATTTTTTGATCCGTAGAATATTTTAGAATTGGTCAATATTGATGGGGAAGGCTTTTTAGAATAATCCTATAGTAGAATTAAACTTAATTGACTAGTTGGGTTCATGGGTTTTGAACTGGAGTTCACAAATTCTATCTTTTTCGGGGATATGGTGTTTCTTTATTGATTTTCATATGTAAATTATTCGGAAAATGGACTAAAATACCCATGAAATATTGAAAATGGTACAGAATTACCCTTCATCCACATATTGTCTCCAAAATACCATTTTCATCCACTATTGTCTCCAAAATACCCTTGTCATCCACCTTTGGATTCAAAATTGACCGCTTCTTTAATTGTTTTAAAATTAAACTCTTTAAATATTTTTTAAAATACTTTGCGTTCAACTATTGGTTATAATTTAATTTTATTAATATAATATATAAACCAACCCACTTCCTATTCATTACTAACTAACCCCACACAATGAATAATCCAATTATAATATCAAAATCGTCATAAACACTACTAAAACACGATGAAATTATAGGTTCATGAAAATGACGTGTAAATTAATCAAATCCGAAATGAAACCCCAATTAAGTTTAGGTTCAGCCGCTTATTTAGGATGACACTTTCAATAGGATTCTCTTTAAAGATTGAATTATAAATTCATGATTAAAGCTAAAGAAGTAATACATCCCAATTAATTCATGCACTTTTTATAATAGAATTTTATAAATATTTATGATTTGTTTTAAAACCTTAAATATATTATTCTGAAGAGAAGTTACCTATGAAGTAACATCACATAATTGAGACGTAAGAATAATTAAGATTAACATAGTCAGACTTTTAAGTTTATCGCTAATTTTTATTTAGACACTTGAATGTATGATTTTTAATTCTATATATATTTTTTGCCTAAATTTTTTAAAAAACACTCAATTGGCAGTAGTTTTTCTGTTGTTGTATTAATAATGTAACGAGTTTATTACTTTGGAGGGGTTTAATTAGTAATGGGTGGGTGTTGGATTGATTCATAAATTATATCAATAAGTTCAATTAGAACAAATAGTTGAGCGTCACGTATTTAAAATAATATTTAAATAGTTTAAATATAACATTGTTAAATAAGTGGTTAATTTTAAACAAAAAAGTTGATGACAAGGGTATTTTGGACCCAATAGGTGGGTAGGAATGGTATTTTGGAGCCAATAGGTGGATAGAGGGTAATTTTATACCATTTCCAATACTTTGAGGGTATTTTAGGACCTTCTCCGTAAATCATATATTGGAGACCACGAAAAAGCAAAGGAATCCGGAAAGGGAAGGATTAAGTTATCTAGGGTTTCAAAGTGTTTTGAGGTAGGTGATTGTTGTTATTCTATGACTGTGTGATATACACTTTCTTTTCTTCACTTTGATAAATGTATATGTATGCATGTTGCAATGTTGATCATCGATGTTAATATGGGATATAAGAATATCGATACCATGGTATTATTACTTGAATGTATGATGTTCATGTGTTATTGATGTGTGATTGGGATAAACTTTCACTTTATGACACTCTAACTTGGATCGGATTGCCATGTTCCGACATACTAACTGCGATCATTTGCCACGTTTTGACATAAAAATAAGATCAGATTGCCACATTCCATCATGCCAACAATTTTATTTTGGGTTTAGTGAGTGGACGAACTATTCCATTAAACAAGTGAATTGTGATATAGATTGTTAAGATTATATTTAATATGTTTATATTTATGCATGTATTATAATGTTATATTTGCTTGTTTGTGTTACACTTGTGGGATAGCCTCGTGATCCTACGAATACACGTGGTTTTATACTGATTCTGCACTTACTCCTATTTTTGTTGAGTAGAGGACACCTTCACGCTATTGTTAACAAACCTCACTTAGGAGATCGGTGATGCTTCAAGTTCAAGAGTGAGCCAAATTGTTTGGGCTGCCATGGAATTCTCTCTTGTTTATGTCCACCATTTTCCGACATAGACCATGCTTTAGATAGTTGATTGTTCATTTGTAATCTCCTTTGAGATACGGATATTGTTATAATTTGGGTACATTGACTTTCATATTCTAGGTTATCTTCCGCATTGTTGGTTAGTTCTTAGAGCTTTATATAGTAATGAAACCTCGCCTTTAGTTATTTAACTTACTTCGCTAACTTAAATACCATAGTTTTATATTGGTTGCATTAGTTGGTCTTTAGTGGTGGTTCTCCAACCAAGTTGTAGTGTGGGTGCCAATATCGACGACATGAGGATTCCCATGAGCATATAAGATATTTTTTTTGATTTCTGTGGGCCATTATTATTTATTTTGTTGCTGCAATTCCCAACCCTTGGATTGTCCATAAAATTTTTGTTGCAATACTTTTATAGGAGTCTTGACTCGGTGAACAAATGAGTGGGTAATCATGTTTGTCATAGTGATATAATGCAGCAACCCTATGAAGTATTTTTCCTACTCCTTGATTGTATTAACAACATCAACCAGTCATGGTACATTCGTTACGACCAACTCTATCCTCTAAGATTTAGAATGACGAACGAGAAGATAAAAAACGATAACGAGAGAGACCAAAATATGGCAAAGAGGATGACCCAGGTTGATATTTTGTCTAAAGTGTCACGGGAGTTGGTTTAAGAGTGTTAATGTTATAGGTGTCGATGGAATTAACCCCGATGAAGCCCAATTTGAAGCGTCGTACAATGAGTAAGTGAACTTCCAAGAAAATAAATGAAGAGATACCGTGCTGATTATCCAACATCAGGTGGACATTAAGTTAGGAATAGAGATGATGGCTGGAGAGACCGTGACTGAGATTGACGTGACTATAACGCCTCTTGGAAGGAAAGAGAGTGGGAGAAGGATAGGTATGTTCCTCCCATGAGCGTCAAAATCCCATATATTTTGAGGTTGGATGCACGGAAGACATGCTCCAACACATCCTCAACAAGGTTGAAGGTACGATAAATTATTGAATGAAATGAAAGAAGATGTATCGACTCTCACCCATATGGAGACCTCTCACTATGTATCTATTAAGCAACTGGAGACCCAAATGGGTCAATATTTGTTGCATCTGAATTTAAAACAACAAAGGAAGTTTGCTAGTGATTTAATGACAAACTCCTAAAAATGAAGCTTGTATGGGTACTTGCATCGTGCCACAACGTTAAATACGACACTTGTTGGGAGGAAACCAATGTTTTGAATGATTTAAGTTTGATTTTGAATAAGGGGTGTTGATTATACAGGTTTAAAAGTGGAGCGTGTTTAAAAATTAGGCCGTTTGGTGAGCCAAGAGTCCAATCTGCGACTCTTCAAACAGGTCGACATGCTTGATTTGGACAAACGTTGGACTCCGAAAACCTAAAGTGGATGTTTGTAAAATTCATTTGTCAATTTCTTAATCAGTGATTCACCGAACAGGTTGGGGAACCCAATTTTGTTCGGCGTTTCGACCCCGAAATTTCATAGAAGTTCTATAAAACTCGACAAATTAAATTACCACTCAGCGCATGGCCGAGTTGTTTGGCATGGTCAACTTATACCACCAATAGGGTCGTAACTGAAATGTTTTAAAAGGCAAAATGTTTAAAAATTTAGAAAACTTTCATATTCTTGAATTTGTAGCCCCGTACACTCTCACTCGCACTTTAGATTTTCTTTTCTTTGCTAATTTATTTTCTCTTTGTGTTTGATATTGTGCCCATATTTGGATTACTTTTCTTCCAAGATTATAAAATTCTTAATTTGGTATTCGTGTTGGTTTTCCAAATTCCCCGCATTGGATTAGTCTTTGAACTCAAATTCTTTCGGTAAACATGTTTTGAAATGGCATGTGTCTCTTGTTAAATCATGTTTTATATGTTGGATTGCTTGTTTTTGTGTTTCTACCACGTTCTTAAATATTAAAAAAAATTATTCCCTTTGTTTTATGAATTAAAATTGAATCTAAATTGTTAGGGAAGTTAATTAATATTTGCTTTAGTGGACTGATGTTTGAGTAACCTAAATTGTGCAAAATAACGTAACTGCCCAATGATGGAGCATTTGACGTCATTCTTCAGGAAAAAGTTTTCAAATGACATTTTTTTGCGAAATTATAAGTACCCCCAAGGAATGGATCCTATGATTCATGTTTGAATTTAGTGGCGTGTGTGTTTAGTTTTGATTTAGGGGGCTGGGGGTTTGATTTGTGGAAACAGGGTTGAAATCTGGCACATTGGAAAGGTTTGCGAGCTTGGTCGAGCTCATCCAATTGTTCGACGATTCGCCAACGTCCCTCTTTGATTTCCCTTAATATGTTAAGTTGTCTTAGTTGGATGTGTAACTTTTGTTGGAAGCCTGAGCTCGCCAAGTTTATTCGGCGACTCACTGAAAGGTTACTTTGATCGCCCTTTCTTTTCCCCTAACCCCTAAAACACACTTTAATATTCAGCGGTCTAGTCTGAGCTCGCCAAGTTGTGTCGGCGATTCTCAGATGGGCCTTGAACATCATCGACATGCCTTATTTATTGATATTTATTAAGTTGGTAGTTTCAGCGAGCCCAATTTTTCTCACCCTAGTTACTTGACGGATGGTCATGATTTTCTTCCTGCAACTTGATTGTTGCAACTTTCCTTACAATTACAAACAATTTTCGATGTGTTTTGTAGATATGACTAGGACCAGTTGGTTGAAAGTGGTGTGACGACCCATAAATGAGCACGAGGCATTGTAACTAATAAGGGAGCAACAACTTCAATAAGAAAGGGTATGACAGAACTTCCAATGGGAGAAAGAGGTAAGGTAAAACAATCGTAGCTGAGAGATCGGAGTACAAATCTGAAGTGATGGGGAATATTTTTATTATTAGGTCTTAATATCTACGCCTTCGGATGACCAATAACTACTGACCATACGAGAAAATATTTGTGCAATGGATCGTGAAGATCTATGAATGATTTGAGAGTCTACCCCTCTAGCTGCTGATACTATGCTAGCTTCGGCAAAGAGGATGCTTCCAACATCTCATGTTGAGGGTCCACCTCCCGTTTACTCAACTGGTTAAAGGATGATGAATTGACGACAATCCTAATGGAGAAGATATTGTCCAAGGATGGGGTGGCTTATAGTTACGCTCTTATGTGGGGCACACTCCGGTTCCACATGTTCAATGCATTTATCAAGCTCAATAAACCATAAATTCTCACCTGGATCAGAGAATTCTACACGACATCTGATAACTTAGAAGAAGAAGGCCAGTTCCTTCTGATAGGTGGAGTCTGTGATGGTATGGGACAGGACAGTGGAATGCAACAACGATTATATCAATTAAGCACTTTACAGGGCTACATGTTTTGAGCTTGACTACAAGAACATGACCATAGAACAGACACTAGATGATTTGAGGAGGGTTATAGCTCCCTTCAGTTCTTACACAACCCTGAAGTGGACTGAGGTCGAAGCCCCTATTAGTAAAAAGGACTTGAATATAGCAACACAATATTAATTTGGGCTCATCTTTAGCTCTATCGTAAGTCCATCGTATGCCACCCAAAGGCGGCCATTCTCACATCGATCATAGCTAGGAAGCGGTTGAACTTTGGGGTAATTATAGAGTAGGAGATTGAGATGAGGGCCAAACAACATCAAACATCCCTTCTATTAGCTGTACTTATCACATAGTTGTGTCGTTACGTTGTACTTCTTATTGACAACACTATGGATATTGAAGTTAGAGCTAAATCCTCAACTAACATCCCGCGCATAGATGTCGAGTACACACGGGGTGAGGTGGATAGGAGGAGATCACCTCTAGTTGATAAATCTCTGGAGGTTGATATTGAATCTATAACTCTAGAGGCATCTTTCCCTACTCCGCCCTCCAAGCTTTTTGGTACATAAACTACCACTCCTTCAAAGATCCTAGGTACTTCATTGCCTCTCATCCTCCTAGAGCTACTTTAAGTACAACCGTCTCGGGGATTGCTCTGCCTAATTTTTTTGAGTATCCACTTTTATAAAATCATTTGAAAATATGTGGCCCAAGAACTCTACGGACTCAACCAAAAACTCACACTTAGAGAACTTGGTATACAACTTTCTATCTCTCAAAGTCTGAAGAACTATTCTGAGATAACCAACATGATCATCTTCATTCCTTGAATAAATTAGTATGTCATAAATGAAGATGATAACAAACATACCTCAATAAGGTTTAATGCACTAGCAGATGGTGTTGGTGATCCCTTTTTCTTCTGAAATGGCGAATGATTCACACTACTTTTATACTACCTGGACTCATGCCCTATGTTTGCTTTCTTACTTCTAAACTCTTTCTTGTCTCTCATCTTCTCTTCCTCAACCTTCTACACATAAACCATCAACCTTTATATGGCCATGTTTCCAATCAACATCGCTGCTATGCCCTATTTTCCTGATGACGGACAAAAACAGCTACGAACAAAATCATTCTACTCCTCATGTTCTAAAAAATCTCCAGAGCAAACTCATTCTACTTCTCATATGCTTAAAAATCTCCGGAGCATAACAAGATAATTGTGTGAACTTCAACCCATATTCATGAACACTTAGAGAATCCTACTTTAGTATAAGAAATTCTTGTACCTTAGCCTATTTCATGTCCTGTGGAATGAATCGCCCCATAAAGTATCTTCTGAACATACCCCCTTCCCATTGATCAAACTAAGTCGTAGCAAAATTCTTCATGTGATATGAAATTATTTCAACTCTCACAGCATCAGCAATATGCATCACCTCGAACACCATCAATGATATTTTCTGGATCCTTTATAGTGCTCGAACTAGTGAAGCTTGAGGATTCATCCTTAAGAACTTACGAATCCTTGAAGTATCAACCTCTTCTGGTCGAGCTCCTCTTTGCTGCCCAGCTTAATTAGTCAAAACGTGGCTCAACATTTGGACGCCTCATAGAATTGAACAATGGTGACCCTTCCTTGTGGTTGCTCTTCAGGTGCATAAGGTAACTCAGGATCTTATACATTCCTTCTAGCTGGACGACCTCTGACTTCTCTTCATGGAGGCATGGTAATCTGAACACATGCGCAAGCAAGAATTAGAGGGAAACTTTTTAGAGACAAAACTCTAACGCATGAAAGAAATATGAAAGAATGAAGAAATTCTTAAATGTTTCATCCTTCTAATTATAGATGTTGCTCCAATCACACTGATATATAGGACTCTACATACACAACAACATAGACTCCTTAAGACTCTTGAACTCTGTTCTCTCATACCATGTTTGTCACGCCCTGAGCCTACACCCTGGGCGTGGCAGACACTTGAGGCCATTGTTGACCTCAAGCGGAATCTTGGATTTGAATACTTACTTAGTGGAAGACTTAATCACAAGATATAACTTAATGAATAACTTAAAAGTAATACTTGACCCAATTAACAACTCATATCTTAAACGTTTACAACCAAGAGAATAAGACTAATTAACTATGCTATATATGAATCCTCCATAATAAAGAGGGATGTTGGGACAAGACCCCAATAATCCTAACACCGAAAAACAAAAAAAATATAACTGAATGATAAAAATGTACTCCAGAATGAAAAGATGCTCAACGATTGAATCTGAGCTGCTTTCTAGATCATCAGTACACTAGATGCTGATCCTTGTTACATGTGTATGCATCATGATATAATGCAGGACAACTTATATCATTAAATTGTATGTATGAGCGTGCGATTTCGAATGCTAAAAAGAAAAAACTAAGTTATGAAAGAGTAAGAAGAAACACTTACCTTGGATCTGCTCAACTCTTGAATAACTTAACTTAGTATTATTCAACAACTCATGCAACATATATAAAGCTTGTAAAACAATATAAAAACTTATTTCATTAAAAAATGCATTAAAAACACAACTTCACTTTTATGATAAAGTAATATAGTTTCTATGGGAGATTCTTCAACTGGTAACAGCTACTATGATCCTAAGTGGTTATACATCGTCTTGCCCACGTTGCCAGAACTGTTCTCTACTTTTACGTTGCATAGAACTACTTAACTTAGTGTATCCACTATCTTAAATCATTTGATCATCTAAAAAGTATGACCAACTAATACCCATGATGGTAGTTTATGGAGACTTGAGGTAATATGAACTCGCATCCCAATATCGGTTTTCAATACTACTTCCAAAATATACTTAACTCATATGTCTTTATACACAACTTTCTTCCTTTGATTTGAGAAAATTACTCAAAACTTAGATTAAAAGCTCACTTGGAATCGATGTTCCCTTTTCTTCCTCAAAAATCTTTTGGAAAATCTGAGTTTACTCTTGTCTTAAAACTGAAAACTTTTATAAATATTTGGGACTACTTAGTCCCCTATAGCTTTCAAGAAATGAACTCAGGTCTTTTATTCTCGTCTTAACTTGAACTTTTAGCCTTTAAACAAATTTAAGACGTTTGTAAAACACTCTTGAAGAATTTGATTAACCTCACTTTACTTGATTCTTAACTCTGCTCTTGACTCTTACTTGAATTTGACTCTTTGATCCTTGAATTATAGATTCAAGGGTATTGATTTGTGTTTGGGAAGACACTAAGATTATTAGCAATGATTCCGAATAGATAAACTAGGGGAAAGTCATAACATCACAATGTTTGAATAAGTCCGCGACGTGGATATGCTCCTAAATATTTATTTACGAAATTTAATTTTGAGACACATACTTTTTTGACTGAAGCTGTCCGACTTTTTCCTTCTTCAGTTCTCAGCCCCCATTCAACTAAACTCGAATACCATTCTTAAAATAATTTTACATCCTGATAACCAACATTATTAATCATGAACTTAACTCAAAGCAACTCTAAAATTCAATATTAAAGGTCTGAAAACTCTAACATTTAAAAAAATTCAACAACACATTTAAATTCATGAAAAAAGTCAAGAATATCAAATTTCAACCCTTTTTAGGACGGATTTCACTAAATTAAACATTTTTGGTGCGTGGGTGAATGAACCCAGCCGCAATGAGAGACTCAGATACCTTCTTAGGGATTAGCCCTAAATAAATCCACAAGAAAATGACCGTTCTTGGAAATTCTTGGTTTTCCTCTTCTTTTTTTTGCGTTCTTTCTCTAAAAACCCTAACGTGAATTCTAAATCTTTTTAAACAAAACCAAGTCTGGTTTTACCACAATTAAGTCACAAAAATGAATTAATTTTATTGAGTAAGTAAAAGACTCGTTTACTCTTTTAATTCTCGGATTAGATATTTCGTTAATACAACAACTCAACTTCCAAAGGGCATAACTCACTCATCCGAACTCAAAATTTCGCAAACTCAGCGGCGTTGGAAATATTGTTCAAAGGGAACCACACATGGAAGTACACGTTCCTCATATTGAGCAAAAAGTTATGAACGTTTGAAGTTGACCAAAAACTCATTTTAACTTACTTACCAATTCCCAAATTTTCGTTTATTTCCAAAAATAGCTATTTCTAATTTCTAAACATCCTTATAGTTTCTTTTTATATGCGAGATGTTACACAACTAGTGTATGATCATTCAACTTAAAAATAATATTAAGAGCTTGTTGGAAATGATCGATTGTAAATTATCAGCAAGTAGTTTTAAGTGTGAAAAATTAAAATGTTACAAGTTTCTATCGATATAGATAAATCGATAATAAGCAGTTTACATACTTAACAAAATAAATTTTTAATATTTGCATTCCTTTTTTATTCCTGCAATAAATTAAAGTAGAATGAATTATCCAATTAAATATTAAACACTAATAATTCAATTTCCGTAGAAGACAAACAAAATAAATTAAATGTTATCAACTCTTTGTTGTCCATAATTTATCAAAAAATGATGGTCTTATAAACATTGTCAAACTCTTTGTTTTCTTTCATGTATACATTAAATATTATAATAAAGTTAAATCAAATTGTTCCCATTAACAAATCTAATATTAATGGAAATATTCTACCATATGAAAGCATTTACCCACACTCAATAATTTGCCTATAATTTGATGCATTTCCTTGTTTGACCGTTTATTTTAAAGGATTAGACTTGTGTGCATGTATTGTGTGTGAAACATGATCATGAGATAAACTGCTAGTACGAAGAATATTTTGGACTCTCTAATATAATCTTTGAATGATTATGAAAGTAAAAATTTCATATACAAATATGATTCGTTAAAACTAAGAAAGTACAAAGCTTATTTATTTCATGTTTTAGATGTGATTGCTATTTTAGAAATTCAGTATGTTGCTCCCAAAAGGAATCGAAAAGTCTGAAGCTATTGAATCGAATATACTTAACAAAGAGATAGTTATTATTAAACATATTATGAAAGAAAACGAAAATTTGATGTTTCAGGAAGAAGTTACAGAGGTATGAAAACCTCTACTACCTCAAAAATTTAATAAGAAAAGACGTTGCCGAGATGAACTAATTAAGGTTCTAAAATCGGAAATGTTGAATGTACAATTCCTAGATCTTAATTTTTTACATCAAAGGACTGGAATAAAATAGCATTTGAAAATTTATGGGTACTGATAAAAAGGGAGCTCAGGATGATGTAAAATTGACTCGTCTGGTTAGTTCAATTATTTACATAGATGAAATATGAAAGAAGGAAAATTTTGGAACATTCACCACTGGGTATCATGAGTTTTCTAATGTCTTGGGTGAAAATAGAAATAATCTCCACGTGATTTCTTTGGCTATTTAAAAGCAGTCCCGTCTATGTAAGACTTGGTCCTCTACCTTTAAGAACTATTGAATGAGTTAAAAGATCGTATGTCTGCAAACAACGCTTTAATGTATGATCTTTCATTATAAAGATTGGAGTTTTGGAATTTTTTCTCTTTTTAAGGTAAACAGGTTATAAGCAATGTAACATTAAAATGATTTGGATTACGAATGGTTATCATCAAGGATATAATTTTGCACTCATTTCACCCCCTTAGTCTTGTTTTTTCGGACCCTAAGTCATTTGTGCATATAGTATAAATAAAATCTAGTACGTATCAAATAACATATATCTCGATATAATGGATTATGACATGACCAAACAACAAGGTAGTGGGATTCACATGTTTCGAAAGGAATTACGACAATTGTATATCATCAAAAGTAGAATGAAGATTTTTAATGTAATGACCTGCTCTTATAGTTATAGAAAAACCAACAGGAAAAATGTATCCAAAAAAACATTTTGGTAGTATATTGGAATTCTCAACCTAGTCCAGATTTTGACCAAATCAGAGTCATTAAAGAGAAGGGAAATATGCTAACAATTAAGAGATCTAATTACACATTGGATCATATGACTAGATATCTCAGACGAGAATCAACCAATGGGACTTTATGAAATTTAATTTTGGCAAGTAAAACTCCTTAAACCGATCTTAGCGTGAATGGGGAGTTTGTTAGTGTCATAGGCTTAAGGTATGTTGTGAAATGGGAGTTTGAAATTCTTAATTCAATACAGTAGTTTCTTGCCTCTATGGAGGGATTATTTTGCCCATGGCGTGGTCTCTTTAGAAGGATTTAGGCTCACCATGGCGGGACATTCGTGAATAAAATCAAAATTAAATCCCAAATCGTTCTATTTGGCATGTCACGCCTTGAGCCTACACCGTAGATGTGGCAGGAACTCAATAACCATTGCTTATCTTGAGCGGACCCTTGTCCTATCTTACTTAACTCAGTGGAAGACTTAACTCAATATAAGAAGACAATCTTATAATATAACTTAAAGTAAATTACATGGCCAAACAATCCTTAAATCTCATAGCAAATTATCTACAATACAAAGAAGAGACTCTAAACTAAACTCTCTGAATTTCGATGAGGCCTTTATAATACTAAGATGGATATTGGGATAGACCCCACAATATCATATAAAAGAAAGACTGAAGAGTGAATAAATGTTCACCAGAATTAAAGGAAGCTCACCCGTAGCTTCGAGTGCTAAAAGACTGAAGAGTGAATAAATGTGTCCACCAGAATTAAAGGAAGCTCACCCGTAGCTTCGAGTGCTAACCTGGATCAACGAATCGTTTGATGATGCTAATCTTGGTTATCTGCATCTCCATCATTATATGATGTAGGCAAACTGGAATCACTAAATTAAATGTAGAGTATGCAAGTTGGAATGTAAACAACAACTTAAGGTTGAAAGGAGTAAGAAGGAACACTTACCTTGACTCTTCTCAACTGATGAATAAATTTATTTAATATAAAGCATTAAGACACATGATATACATACATATATATATATATATANTAGCATAACTTTATGTTGTGTGTGCATATGGTCTCATACTTAGTACCAGTGATGCACTAAACAAATTTTCTCCCTTTTTCTTTAACATTTTAGGTTTCGGTCATTGAAGGCTTGTGACGACATTTGAAAGAAGACTTGGATTTTTATTCCTTATGTTGGGTAGGTCCTCACTACTTCGAGGACTATGCCACTTTCTTGCATTGGATGTTGATTTGTCTTAAAGACATATGTTCATTTCCTTTCATTTGTGTACTAATGATTATATAGCCTGGATGTGGCTTTTATGTATTGATGTATAGGCTATGCCCAATTGTTATACTCTTGTTTAGATGGTATATATATATATATATATATATATATATATCTTTGTGTGTGTGTGTGTGTGAAAGCTTGTACAATAATGAAAACACTTAGTTCATTAAGTATAATGCAATAATAAACTCAACTTTACTCATATATGAACTAAATAGTTTTTTTTTGTGGGAGATTCTCTAAACCACAATCACCACTATGAGCCTAAGTGGTGATAAAACGTGTTGCCCACGCTGCCTTAACTACCTTATACTTTTTTCGTTGCATAGTACTACTTAAATTTATGGATCCACTAGCTTAACATATGTGAACCCATGATGAATACATGGTTTTCATGGAGACTTGAGTTAATATGAACTCTCATTCCCATATCGCTGTATAATACTACTCCAAAAAATATACGTTAGCTCATGTTTTTTTCAAAAATAACTTCCTTCATTGGGTTGACATAATTGCTCAACATTTAGCTTTAGTAAGCTCTTTTGGAATCAATGTTCCCTTTTTGTGCTCAAAAATATTTTTGAAATCATAAGTTCCTCTTATCTAAAATGTGAAAAGCATTATTAATTTTAGGGAATACTTAGTTCCAATATAACTCTCGAGAAATGAACTCAACTCTTTACTCTTTAATTAGCTTGAAACTTGAGTCTTATATCAACACTTAGGGAAACATAGTTCACTTATATTTCTTTGAAGGACGTACTTCAACTTTTTACTCGTTTCTTAGCTTGAAAATTGAGTCTTAAAATAAAGTGAAAACACTCAATAAGGACTCTTGAAATTATAATAATATTTGCTTTGACTAACTTCTTAACTTTGAGACTTAACTCTTAATTTCTTTGTCATTAATCTTAACTTTCCTTGAATTGTATTATGGAATCAAGGTTTATTATGTCCTTTTTGTGGATAATTTCATGATGTTTAGATGTACCTTAGGGTTTGGGATCAATTAAGAAACATGGGTACATCACTTAGTAACTAGTATGGAAGCGTGGAGAATAAATTGGCTGTACTGGCGTCGTTGGTGATCTTTGAGGCCTGGGCGCGAGGCCCCAAACCTCAGAGGCCGTGTTGGGGCGCTCTTGATGGAATCATTACCCTAGGTCCTACAGACAAAGTTTTTCTTATCAGTCTACGGGAGGCGCGGTGCCCCTGGTTTGAACTTTTCTCCTCCGTTTTCATCCCTAAACTGTAACAATCCGAAAAATCATATATCTAGTGAAGGGCCATTAATTCCGTTAGAATACATATTGGGGATACATAGGAATTCCAATTCCCAATATTGATAAATATTGGGCATAGTATATAAAAATCGCTAAGGGGTGTTAGCCAATTTCTATATATACCCAAATAAGCAAAATATAGTCCAAGCTTATTTAGAAATGTACCTGCAAAGAAGACCCTAAGATAAAATAAATTGTGATAATTATATTTAACATACATATTAGGTACTAGGCATCCAAGTGTAAAGCCTAGTACCGTAGTACATAGCCATTTAAAATGATCATGTAGAGTAAGTAGTGCCCAAGGACATAGTGAGGATCCTTGGGACAGTAAGTAAACATTCCAAAAGGAAACATAAATAATATTTAGTTAGAAAGTACAACCAACCATGTACAAGCACATGTGCTAGACATGTGAAGAAGCATCAAGGAGGGGACCACCCTAACCAAATTCGGTTAGTGTAGTTAAGGGGAAACAAATGTGCATAAGGGACCACTCCATGTGGGGCCTAACTTCCAAACCAAATTTAGACTCTAACCTACATCCCCAAATAGCTAACTGACCTAGGTCTAACCGAAATGGACCCACTAGTGCACCCGACAAACTAGGACCAAAGCCAGGGTGACACTAACCTAGTACTAGTTAAAGAGACAACCTAGTACCTAACCTAGGATGGTCCAAAAGGTTAGTTATGGTCCTATAAACTAAAGGGTACTTTAGTAATTCCCCTAGGTTACCTAATTAATTTATTAAGCAAATTAATTAATTAATTGAAAAGGGCTAAAACCAAAACTACAAATGAAATTTTCAGATTTTGATTAAGACAAGAAAGGGACAACCTAGTACCTACCTTAGGATGGTCCAAAGAGTTAGTTAAGGTCATAATAACTTAGGGATACTTTAGTAAGTACCCTAGGCTACTTAATTAATTAATTTATAAGCTTAATTAATTAATTTAAAGGGTCAAACCGAATCACAAAGAAGTTTCATGATTTTGGTTGAGACAAGAAAAAGACAACCTAGTATTTAACCTAGGATGGTCCAAAGGATTAGTTACGGTAATAACGACTTAAGGTTACTTTAGTAATTACCCTAGGTCACTTAATTAATTAAATAATCCATTTAATAAATTAAATTAAAGGGTTCAAACAAAAATTCTTATGCTAACCTAGTATAGTGCAAGAAACGTCCTAGTACTTAACCTAGGATGGTCCTAAAGGGTTGAGTATTGTTCCAATGACATAGGGGTACTTTAGTATTACCCTAGGTCCCTAAATTAATTAAATTAATGATTTAATCAATTAATATAAAGTCATAATTTGGACCTAAAGCATAGTCAACACCAAAATTTCATATGTTAGGTCAAGTCAACATTCTCATATGTTTGGTCAAATTAGGAGGTTTTTTTTACAAATTAGTTAATTAATTTATTTACTTAACTTATAAAACCTGAGTTGAATAAGTCAAGGTCAGTTCCTAAACCTAAAAACCACGTTCAAACTAAAAAAAATACACGACTAAAACAAGAAAACAAGCGCGAGAAATTTTTTGAACAAAACGCAAGAAAAAAAACAGAAAATTTCTTAGACGATTTTCAAGGTTTCTTCAAGGTGGTCTTCGTAGATTAATTTATACTTAAGGTATAGATTTCTCTGCTGGAATTATTTCTCCAAGAGTATTTTCCTTCGAACGATTTTTTTAAGATCTTAAAAACTAGGGTTGTCCCCGTCGTTCGTGTGGAACTTCCCTTCCCTACTATCCTTTTCGATTTCAATGTTGAATCGGTTAGATATCATGTTGTTGGTATGTAATGCTGGTTGTTCTTAACATTTATTGTTCTTGAATTATGAGTATCGAATGAACTTATAAAGTTGTAATTGTGTAAAGTTAATGTTATCATTATAATTAAGAATCGATAATATGTTAAGTTAAGTCCGTGATGTGTTAAGTGAATATGTGTCTTTGGCTGAATGTTGACTTGTTGTTGTTGTGATATTATGAAGATGTTAAAGCCATAAAATGTTAATACAATGATGTCCAATATGTTCTTAAAACGTTACACTAAAATCCATAAATTAAGAATTGACTTAAAGACATCTATGAAATCATATCTTCTATAAATTGGCTATCTTGTTCTAATAAAGTTGGCTAACTCTATTTGGTCAAAATGGATATATGCTAATGGCTAGGAACGTATGTAAATGACTAAAAGATTAGCTAAGGGTTAATACATATTTAAATATGAACACACATAAAAACTGGCTTATGCCAAAAAGAATGAATTTGCTAGTCTAACATCCCAAAGCTTGAGCCAAAACTAATCATATGCCAATTTTTGTGTAGCAAGAGTATGAAATATATATTAAGCACTTCTAAATTAATATCAATGAATCCATAACCAAGGGAATGACATTCATTGGGACAACTTCCAACATGCCCCACAAGAATGAACCATGAACACATGAAATTCATTGAATGAAGTGCTCATCGTCCATAAACGGTGATATGAAGCTACTACACTAAAGTAAGTATGTAACGTGAGTTATAATATAATTATAGGGCTCTAAATTAAGTAAGTGACTAGAATGGGGTGTTAATGGAAGTGAGACAATTTTTACTTACACCAAAGCTAATTTGCTAAAAGACTACTCATGAATGAAGGTGTTAGAATGTCTGAAACTAGTCTTATTAACACCTAAGGATGATATGAATGGACAATTCACATTCATCAATGTAAATTAAGGATGATATAAAAGAAAAATAAACATTTCATCATTTTAAAGTAAGGATGACCAGTCATCAATAGAGTAAGTAGATCTCAATCTAGAAGCAAGCCTCAATTATGCGTCAGTCAACACTAAAAGATTATGAAATGCATGTAAAAAGGGATGAGTAATTATGAAAAGCAAATGTGCTAATGCTAATGAATGTTGTGACAATATGACAATAGGATAATGTGAATGATGATAGCAATCTCAAATAAGCCTAAGTAAATGTTACCAAACCGTTCTCACCTATGAGAGTGTAAAGCTAATGTAGAGTCCTGTCTCTATGTACACTCGAATAAAAGTATTGAGACTGATGTATACTTAATACTAATGATGAGATAAGAAATCATCTGTTTAGCTATGATGTCCTCATACTAGAAGCTAGCTTCCATGACGTATGAATTGAATGAAATGGAAATTTATACTAAGCACAGATAGGCTAGCTATAAGCGGTGATGCCTTCTTTCAGGAAGGGCGGAGGTTCACGTAACTCTAATGAGATGAGACTGTCCAGCATGCCGGGTACGGGTCTCCTTATATCTCCTAGTCTTTGAACCTATACTGTCAATATAGGGATATAACAGGGTTTGACTCCCTATATATGCTAGCATGTTCGGGTAACTTTGGCCAGTGATTCCACCTCTTTTCGGTGTGGGGCAGACACTGGATTTCATGATGCTCACATGATCTATGTCGGTTACGATTAAAGTTAAAAAAGAAAGAATGAGAGCAGCCTCAAAGTATGAAAGATAATGAAATGAACGATACCGAAGGTGTTTGTGGAAGACAATCACGAGGTGAAATCATATTCAAGTAATGACATTAGGTCACTCTTGGTCATTGCACTTCATCATCCCGATGAGAGTCTTAAACTTCATCCTAGGTATATCTGGTGTTTAGAGCAGCCTATGAATGAAAGAAATGAATAATTTGAAGTACGAATGAATGAATGAAGTAGACCTGTGTTAGCTAAAGAAGGCCCTCGAGTTGAGGTCCCCTATGTTGGGCCCTCACTTGAGATGTCTTATGCTACATGAACGATTCCGAAGTCTCTGTATATGAAATGTATAATATATAAAACATGAAAGAAATGAAATTAGTGGTATGATCAATAGATAATTTCTAATGAAAGGTAATGAATATATAGTGTAAAGAATGACTCACTATAAGGTAGGGAAATCATTCCTTAGTCATTGGATTAGTTACATCGATTCATTTTGTGTATGGGACTAAAATGAATCATTGCATTTATAAGTAAAACATACGACCAAATAATCATTGAACAGCACAACAACAAGAAGAAAAAGAATAAAAATAATCTAAGTGTACAAAGAGTAGCTCTCGGCCTAAGAGGATCAAAAATCTAAAATCTTCGGCCGAGTTGTTCTAAAATTATGTTGATGAAATTAATGTTTTGTAGTCATATAGTAAATGAGTTGTGTGCTTTGAATACAATAAAATACATCATATTCATACCACAATTCACAACTAACTAATTAGGGAAGTGTAATGACTAGACTTTCCAGAAATTGCTTGTTGCTTAGGAAGAGCTTTCATTGATCATGCATAGATTTATGTGTATGCGTGCATACACCTATACTTAGTACAAGTGGTGTAATAACCCCCTAGTATTTACTATTTTTATGGGTACAGGTTAGAGGACAGGTTGATGACACTTGCAGCGGTTTGGACTTCAGCGTTTCTCCAAACCATTTGGTAGGTCCTCATGATTTCGAGGATGCTACAAATTTAGTCTAGCCTTAGGTTTAGACATAGCTAGTGGATGTTGTCCCTAGCATTTCTTTCGCGCCTTCATTTCAAAGCTTTGTATAAGGCCATGTTTGGGCAACTATTTATGATATATTCATCTTCAGTTTCGAATTGATTCTTTATGTTAGATGGTTGTTCTCGTATGTTGAGCTTAGTATGTGATGTATCTAGTTAATAATTATATGAAGTCTATGTATACTTCATACATATAAAAAGTTTTAAATTATACGCAAATTTAACTAGATGAATATGATGAATGCAAGATGAGGCTTGTCTGCGACCATTGAGTGGTCAACGCGCCTGTTGCGATCCGGATTCCAGAATCCTGGTCGTGAAAAACTTGGTATCAGAGCATTAGGTTAATGTACCTAGGAACTAAATCTCAAAACAACCACGTTACGTAGTTTCTAGGTTATGGTTGTGAAGAGCGCCACAATCATGACTTAGAGACTATGCGATGATAGGAAATTCTCCCTTCTTTTACTCTTTGTCGTGCTATCTGGAGCTTTGAAACTTTCTGTCATTATAAGTACCTAACTTCCTTCTTGTGTGAGTGCGTATAAGAATGCACACAAGAATTAGGATTGCCAAGTGGTCTATGGCGCCAGGCTCAAGATCTGGCCTTCCCAGGAAGAGGCCATAATGGAAATGCCCAACGTGGACGAAAGACGTGTAGTTAGTGTAGTTGTTCACATGGAGCTGAATGCATGGCAATGTCTAAAAGCCTTCTATGAGTATTGATGAGGAGGAGATGGATAATTTGGATACATACCAACACAAGAATATGGCTTAGACATGGATTTTTTTCATAAGTGTTATGCTATAATAGACTATAGAAACAATGTAGTAAGTCTTCAGTTTCCAAATAAGTTGGGCTAAAATGAGAAGGGCGTGGTTCAAATCCAACAAGCCAAGGCAGATGCTCAGCCTTGACCAAATGCTGTAGCCGAACCCCCCCAAGAGAAACCGGTTCTATGTGTTGAAAGGAAGAGAGGAACAAGAGAAGTCGCGGATATGGATAATGGTAACTTGCTTGTCTTCTCCTTTCCCTTTTATGCATTATTAGATCCAGGATCTACCTTGACTATGGTAACTCATTTTGTGGCTAATCAATTTGACTTACTTCCTGAGATTTTACATGAACCATTTGTAGTTAGTACTCCCATAGGAGACAGTGTGAAGGCCGAAGAGGTATGTAGAGAAGTAGATGGCATAGTGGCAAGTTCAATTGAAATTAAGTTGGGCGTCATTAGGTTCAAATCTTAAGGCCAACAAGATGTTATCTAAGAGGTTAGATATACTCTTCCTAAGTTTGGTTTATGTTTAAGAAACTCTAAATTTAAGTGTTTTAGTGGATTTTGTGTGGTAAGTCCCTAATCATATGTCTTATAATAGAACTATGTGAGTTAAAAAGAAGCTATGTTGCATTTTGTGTTGCTGTTTTATTGTGTAGCATAGGCATGTTTTCAGTGTTGCGTGATTTGTGATGTTCATTAAGTCAAGTGTGATTGAGAAGGAAATTCCTCATCTCAATTATGAATCTTAAGATAAGATTGAGTTATATGGATCATCCACATATGTGTGAATCAGATATTCATAAAGGATAAAAGTTTAAGCGTGATAAAGTAACTTTCGGAAATCACCCTCTTTGTTTAAATGATGTGTAAGTGTCATTCGGGGATGAATATTCCTAATGGGGGGATAATGTAACAATCCGGAACATCATATGTCTAGTGAAGAACCATTAAGTCCGTTAGAATACGTATTGGGGATACATACGCATTCCAATGCCCAATATTGAGAAATATTGGGCAAAGTATAGAAAAATGGCTAAGGGGTATTAGCCAATTTCTATCTTTACCCAAATAAGCAAAATACAGTCCAAGCTTGTTTAGAAATGTACCTTCAATGAAGACCCTAATCTAAAAAATTTTTTGTTAATTATCTCTAACATACATATTAGGTACTAGGCATCCAAGTATCAAACCTAATACCATAGTACATAACCATTCAAAATGCTCATGTAGAGTAAGCAGTGACCAAGAACATAGTGAGGATCCTTGGGACAATAAGTATACATTACCAAAGGAACAATAAATAATAGTTAGTTGGTAAAGTACAACCAACCCATGTGGAAGCACATGTGCAAGACATGTGAAGAAGCACAAAAGGAGGGGACCAGCATAACCGAATTCGGTTTGGGTAGTTAAGGAGACAAAAACATTCATAAAGGACCACTCCATGTGGGGCCTAACTTCCTAAAATATTTTATACTCTAACCTACTGCTCCAAATAGCTAACTAACCTAGGACTAATCGAAATGGACCCACTAGTGCACCCGACAACCTAGGACCAAAACCTGGGTTACACTATCCTAGTACTAGTTAAAGAGACAACCTAGTACCTAACCTAGGATGGTCCAAAAGGTTAGTTATGGTACTATAAACTAAGGGGTACTTTAGTAATTCCCCTAGGTTACCTAATTAATTTATTTAGCAAATTAATTAATTAATTGAATAGGTCTAAATCAAAAACTACAAAGGAAATTTTCAGAAATTTGGTTAAAAAAATAAAGGGACAACCTAGTACATAACCTAGGATGGTCAAAAGAGTTAGTTAAGGTCATAATAACTTAGGAATACTTAAGTAAGTACCCTACGCTTCTTAATTATTAATTTATAAGCTTAACTAATTAATTTAAAGGGTAAAAATCGAATCACAAAGAAGTTTCAAGATTTTGGTTGAGACAAGAAAAAGACAACCTTGTATTTAACTTAGGATGGTCCAAAGGATTAGTTATGGTTTTAACGACTTAAGGGTACTTTAGTAATTACCCTAGGTTATTTAATTAATAAAATTTCCATGCAATTAATTAAATAAAAGGGGTCAAACCGAAATTCTTATGCTAACCCAGTATAGTGCAAGAAACGTCCTAATACTTTACCTAGGATGGTCCTAAAGGGTTGATTATTGTTCCAATAACTTAGGGGTACTTTAGTACTTACCCTAGGTCCCTAAATTAATAAATTAATGATTTAATTAATTAATATAAAGTCAAAATTTTGACCTAAACCATAGTCAACACCAAAATTTCATATTTTATGTCAAGTCAACATTCTCCTATATTTGGTAAAATTAGGAGGTTTTTTTTAGTAATTAGTTAATTAATTTATTTAATCAACTTATTAAACCCTGAGCTGAATAAGTCAAGGTCAGTTCCTAAACCTAAAAACCACGTTCAAACTCAAACAAATACACGACTAAAACCAGAAAACAAGCGTGGGAAAAATATTGAACAAAACGCATGAAAAAAAACACAAAATTTCTTAGACTATTTTAAAGGTTTCTTCAAGGTTCGTTCAAGGTGATATTCGTATATTAAGTTCAACTTAAGGTATGGGTTTCTCTCCTGAAATTCTTTCTCCTAGAGGATTTTCCTTCGAACGATTCACAAGATCTAAAAAACTAGGGATGTTCTCGTCGTTCTCGTTGAACTTCCCTTCCCTAGTATCCTTTTTGATTTCAGTGTTGAATAGGTTAGAGATCATGTTGTTGGTATGTGGTACTGTCTGTTCTTAACATGTATTGTTCTTGAATTATGAGTATCGAATGCACTTATGAACTTCTAATTGCGTTAAGTTAATCTTATCATGATAATTAAGGATCAATAATATGATAAGTTAAGCCCGTCATGTGTTAAGTGAATATGTGTCTTTGGCTGAATGTTGACTTGCTGTTTCTGTGATGTTATGAAGATGTTAAAGCCATCAAATGTTAATAAAATGTTGTCCAATATGTTCTTTAAATGTTATACTAAAATCCATAAAATAAGAATTGACTCAAAGACATCTATGAAATCATATCTTCAATAAATTTTCTATCTGGTTCCAATAAAGTTGGCTAATTATATTTGGTCAAATGAATATATGCTAATATATAGGAACTTATGTAAATAATTAAAAGATATTCTAAGGTTTCATACATTTGGCAATTTAAATATGAACATGCGTAAAAATTGGCTTATGCAAAAAAGAATGAATTTGCTAGTCTAACATCCCAAATCTTGAGTCAACACTAATCATATGACAATTCTTGTGTAGTAAGAGTATGAAATATATATTAATCTCTTCTAATGTAATATCAATGAATCCATAATAAAGGGCATGACATTCATTGGGACAACTCCCAACATGCCGCACGAGAATGAACCATGAACACATGAAACTCATTGAATAAAGTGCTCATCATCCATAAACGGTGATATGAATCTACTACACTAAAGTAAGTAAGTAACATGAGTTATAACATAATCAAAGGTGTCTAAATTAAGTAAGTTACCAGAATGGGGTGTTAAAGAAAGTTAGACAAGTCTTACTTACACCAAAGCTAATTTGCTAAAAGAATACTCACGAAACAAGGTGTTAGAATGTGTGAAACTAGTCTCATTAACACCCAAGTATGATATGTAAGGACAATTACCATTAATCAATGTAAATTAATGATGATATGAAAGAACAATTCTCATTTAATCAATGTAAAGTAAGGATGACCAATCATCAACAAAGTAAGTAGATCTCAATCTAAAAGCAAGCCTCAATTATGCTTCATTTAAGACTAAAAGATGATGAAATAAACATTCACGTAAAAAAGGGTGTATGTAATGAAATTATGAAAGCATAGAATAGTTATGTAAGAGTGTGAAACACACTAAATGGCCAAGTTCATTGGCATATGATGAAATGAACATTCACATCAAAGGTATGAGTAATTATGAAAAAAAATGTGCTAATGCTAATGAATGTTGTGACAATATGACAAGAGGCTAATGTGAAAGATGAGAGCAATCTCAAATGAGCCTAAGTAAATGTTACCAAAACGTACTCACCTATGAGAGTGTAAACCTAATGAAGAGACCAGTCTCTATGTACACTCTAATGAAAGTATTGAGACTAATATATACTTAATACTTATGATGAGATGAGAAATCATCTATTAAGCTATGATGTCCTCGTAGTAGAAACCAACTTCCATGATGTATGAGTTAAATGAAATGGAACTTTATACTAAGTACTGATAGGCTAGCTATTAGCAGTAATGCCTTCTTTTGGGAAGGGAGGAGGTTCACGTAACTCTAATGAGATGAGACTATCCAGCATGCCGGGTATTGGTCGCCTTACATCTCCTAGTCTTTGAACATATAATGAAATCAATGGCATGATCAATAGAGAATTACATATTGAAGGTAATAAATATATAGTGTAAAGAATCACTCACTATAAGGTAGGGAAATCATTACTTAGACCTTGGATTACTTACATCGATTCACTGTGGGTATGTGACTAAAATGAATCATTGCACTTGTAAGTAAAACATAGGACCAAAATAATCATTGAACTATACAACAACAAGAAGAAAAAGATTAAAAAATAATGTAAGTGTACAAAGAGTAGCTCTCAGCCTAAGAGGATAAGAAATCTCAAATCTTCGCCCGACTTGTTCTAAAATTATATTGATGATATTAAAGTTTTGTAATAATATAGAAAATGAGTTTTGTGCTTTGAATTCATTAAAATACATCATATTAATACCACAATTCACAACTAACTAATTAGGTAAGTCTAATGACTAGACTTTCCAAAAAAGGCTTATTGCTTAGGAAGAGCTTTCATCGATCATGCATAGCTTTATATGTATGTGTGCATACACCCATAGTTAGTACAAGTGGTGTACTAACCCCCTAATATTTACTATTTTTATAGGTGCAGGTCAGAGGACTGATTGATGACACTTGGAGCGGTTTGGACTTCAGCGTTTCTCCAAACCATTTGGTAAGTTCCATGATTTCGAGGATGCTACAGAATTAGTCTAGCCTTAGTTTTAGACATATCTAGTGGATTTTGTCCCTAAAATTTCTTTCGCACCTTCATATCAAATCTCTGTAATAAGGACGTGTTTGGGTAACTATTTATGATATATTTATCTTAAGTTCAAATTGATTCTTTATGTTAGATGGTTGTTCTCTTATGTTGAGCTTAGTATATGATGTATGTAGTTAATAATTATATGAAGTTTATGTATACTTCATACATATAAATATTCCGCATATTTAACTAGATGAATGAGATGAATGCAAGATGAGGCTTGTCTGCCACCTCTGATAGATCAACGCCGTCGCTTGCGATCCGTCTTCCAGAATCTGGGTCATGACATACACCCTCCAAACATCCATGTTTCTTTCACCAAACACTTAGGACAACTAGTACCCTCAATACCTAATAGGTTTGACTTGAAAAACAACCGAAAACACAAATCAAATCAACAGTAGTCATGTAAAAACTCAACCAACAAGAATTCAACAATATTCTTCAAGAACTTCACTTTTTATTATTCAACCTACTCATAATTACTTAATTTAAACATGTCACTATGACGGTGAACTATCTTAACACGAAAAGATCTCACAAACCTTGATAGGAATAGCCCCTGAAGAATTCCACTCACACATCTCCCTCACAAGATATGAAAAATGATCAAACTCGGAGGCGTTGGAAAGATGTCTCCAAGGGATTTCCCACCATATCGATAACTGATGTTTGATTTATTGTCGTTTGAATTTGACCAAAACTCACATTCTTAACTAAGGCAATTTTCCAAATTTTTCCTTTTCTTTTTCGAAATGAATGTTTATGTTACGCTAATTCAAATTTGTGAAATGTTAAAATATTTGTCCCCCACCCCGGGATTATTTATCGTTGAATGAGATTTCATCACTATGCTAAGGATAGTAACAACAAGTTTACACTCAACAAAAATATTAGTACCTTGATATGCATTCTCTCCGAATTCAAAGAGCTGTGGATATCTCTTCTACCTATCCTATTCAGCTTCTCAAGTTGCCTCTTAATCAAATTGGTTCCTTCAAAGGACCATGACTGATGGAACCTCCTTTGTTCTAAACTTTTGAACTTGGCGATCTGAAATCTAAACAAGAATCTTTTCATTGGACAAGATATCATTCATCCCAACATTCTAAGCTGGTATAATCAATGAAGTATTGCTCATGAACTATTTCAATATAGAGATATGAAATGCTGGATGAACTTCTGCTAACTCTTGTGGCAACTCTAACTCATAAACTACACATCCAATACTTCTTGCTATACGATAAGGTCCAATATACCAGGGACTAAGTGTCCCCTCGTACCAAACCTCATAATATCCTTCATGGGTGAAACTTCAAGTATAACCAAGCATCCACTTCAAACTTCAACAACTTTATCTTAATATATCTATTGGAATTTGGACGACTCCATGCCATTTTCAATACCTCATGAATCACCTTCACCTTCTTTATATCTTGGTGAACTAAATTTGGTCCTATCAACCCAACTTCACAAACTTTAGACCGCCCAATAGGCGATGTTCATCTTCTCCCATAAAGAACTCAATATAGAGCCATTTGGATGTTCTAATGGTAACTTTTGTTGTGACGGAACTCAATCAAATGTAGGTGATCATCTCAATTCCACCTTAAATAAATCAAACAAGCCACAACATATCATCTAAGGTCTGGATAGTACACTTCGCTTGCCAATCTATCTGAGGGTGAAAAGCAGTGCTTAAGTTCACATTTGAACCCAAACTTTTCTTGAAATATTTCCAAAATGGTGCAGTAAATTCAGCACCTCTATCTGAAAGGATCAAAAATAGGAATCCATGATGTCTTATCACCTCTTGAATGTATAATATTTCATAATCCGATTCCGAATGAGTAGTCTTTACCGGCAAAAAGTGGGCCACTTTTTCATTCTATCGACAATTACCCAAATTGAATCATGCTGCCTATGAGACCTTCCCAAGTCTATGAGTAAGTCCATATTAATCATCTCCCACATCCTTTTCGGGAGTTCTATATTCTGAGCCAACCTTCTAGTCATTTGTTTTTCTACTTTAACTTGCTGGAAATTTGAGAACTTGGAAACAAACTCATTAATGTCCTTCTTTATATCTGTTGACCAATATACCGCTCCTAAATCACGGTACATCTTTGTTGAACCTGGATGAATGGAATATATCGAGCTATGTGCTCCTTCCATGATCATCTTTTGTAGACCATCCACCATTGGCACACACAACCTATTATGGTACATCAATACACCATGTCCCCCTTGTTCAAAAGCTAATACTCTTTGCTTATTGAACATTTGCCTTCAAATAAAGAAAAATGGGGTCTTGGTCTAGTTTTTTTCTTTGACCCTGATAAGTGATGATTCAACCTCATTTGTCACCACTATTCCTCCTTCTGTGGAATCCATATGTTTGACTCCTCGGCATACAAGTCTATGCATATATTTTGTTAGTTCTTTCATCTCTTCTTCAACATGGGTTGTACCACTTATAAACAACATGATTATGGAATCAGCAACATCATTAGCCTTACATGGGTAGTAATTAATGCTCATGTCATAATCCTCGAGCAATTATAACCACCTCCTCTATCTAAAATTGAGCTCTTTCTAGGTTAACACATATTGTAAGCTCTTGTGATCAGTGAATATATAAACATGAACACCATAAAAGTAGTGACGCGATATTTTAAATGAAAAAACTACAACAACCAACTCTAAGTCATGTGTTGGATAATTTTTATCAAGAAGTTTACATTGTGTAGAGTCATAAGTTATAACTTTGCCATTCCGCATTAGAACAAAACCCAAACCAACTCTTGACGCATCAAAGTACAGGAAAAAACCTTGAGTACCGTCTTGTAAGGTCAAGATTGGGGCAGTAGTCAACCTCTTTTTCAACTCGTGACAGTTTTGTGACTAGCTTCAGACTGTTGAAGCTTAAATATCTTCTAAGTCAGCTTGGTCAAATGAGAAGAAATAGATGGAAACCCCTCCACAAACATTTTATTGTATCCAGCAAAACCCAAGAAACTCCTAATATCAGTTATAGACGAATGTGCAGGCCAACTCTGAAATTTTTCCTATATTTTGGGTATCAACTCTAATTCCATCATAAGAAACAATCTGGCCCATTATGTCGCAGACTTAAGCCAAAACTCACACTTGGAGAACTTGGCATATAAATCTTTATCTTTCAAAGGCTAAAGTACTATCCTCAGGTGACTAGCATGACCTTCTTCATTCTTTGAATATATTAGTATGTCATTAAAGAGGACATTAACTGACAAATCTAGATGTGGTGGAAAGCTCTATTTATAAGATCCATAAAATGCAACTGGTGTATTAGTTAAACCAAACGACATGACCAAAAACTCATAATGACCATACATTGTTCTAAAAGTTTTCTTTTGAATATCAAATTCCAAAACTTTCAACTAATAGTAGCCAGACCTGAGGTCTATTTTCAAAAAATAGGTGGCCCCCTGAAGTTGATTGAAAAGATAATCTATCCTTGTAAGAGGATATTTATTCTAGATGATAACCTTATTTAATTGATGGTAGTCTACACATATCCTAAAGGAACCATCTTTCTTCCTTACAAACAAGACCGGAGCGCCCCAAGGTGAGACACTTGGTCAATTTAAACCCTTATCTAACATATCTTTCAACTGTTCTTTCAATTCATTCAACTCTAATTGTGTCATTCTATATGGAGAAATAGAGATAGGATGAGTATCAGGAAAGATGTCTCTGTCGAAGTCTATTTCTCTCTCAGGAGGGATTGTTGATAGATCATCAGGAAAGACTTCTAGAAACTCCTCTACTATAGAAACTTACTTAAGGGAAGGTACCTCAACAATTGAGTCATTAACTCAAAACTACGTAATAGATACACCCCTTTGAGACTAACTTTCTTTCCTTAAGATACAAAATGAAATGACCCTTAGGCACTGCTAAACTACTACTCTACTCTAAAACTGACTCATTTGGAATCTGAAACTTGGAAACTCAATTTCTATAATCTATTCATGCATAACAGGCATGAAGCAAGTCCATTACTAAAATGACATCAAAATTTATCATGTGTAACTCCATTAGTTCAGCCATGTTGTTATTGTGATTGATGGATACTAGACAATCATGATATACTTTGTCTGCTATAATAGACTCCGCAACAGGTGTAGAAACATTGAAGTGTTCACAAAGTTTCTCATCAAGAATTTCAAACTCATTTGCATTATAGGGAATTAAAAAAAAGAAACATGATCCTGGGTCTAGCAAAGCATAAACATCAAAAGTTTAGACTTTGATCATACGAGTGAAAACATCTTGAGAGTTCTCTCTTATTTTTGGAGGCTAGTTATTTCACAAAGTTAGTTTGCCTCTTCGACAATACTAGAAGTGGATCCTCCAGGTGTAGCCCTTTCTTTTTGAGCAGCTGATGAGGAATGGTCTCTTTTGTGCAGATTTGCAATACCCTGCCTGTTCTTAGTGCATTCCCTCATTAATTTACCCTGTTGACAACACTGAAAGCAACATGTCTGGTCATCACGACATTTACCTAGGTGGGTTCTACCACACTTCGTACATGTCGAATCACGAGTACCTCCTTGTTCCAAACTTCCTTGAGACTGTGCTAGTCTAGATCTGAAGTTCTTGCTCACCTTTGTTTCTAGGTAGTCTCACTAGCAGATGATGGTGCAGGCCCCTTTTGTTTATGAAATTATGGTTGAATCATACCATCTTTTTGCTGCCCAAATCTTTCCAAGTCCTAGATTTATTTCTCCTATATACTTCTTTGTCCCTCAACTTCTCCTCTTCGACCTGCTGCGCATAAACCATAAGCCAATATATGCCCATAACCCCTATCAGCATCATAGCTCTGCCCTCTTTGCTTGATGCACCACCCAAGCCAGCGACAAACAAGCTCATTTCGCTCATCATGTTCTTAACAATTTTAGGAGCATACTGGGACAGCTAGGTGAACTTCAACCCTTAGTCATGCACACTAAAATAGGCCTTTTTTTAGTGTAAGGAACTCTCTTATCTTAGCTTCATTAAACTCCCGGTGAAAGAAACGCCCCAAGAAAGCTTATTCAAAGCAGGCCGAACTCATATGTGGTGCATCCTAGTCTCTTCCCTCCTTTCACTAATCGAACAAAGTCCTACCAACATTTTTCAATTGATATGCACCAAGATAAACTCTTTCAGTATTAATGATATACATAACATCAAAAACTTTTTTTGGTTCCTCAATGATACTCTCCAGATCCTCAGTAGTTCCTGAACCAGTAAAACTAGGAGGATTCTCAAGAATTTATGAATCCTTGAAGTGTCAATATCTTCTTGCGCAACTCCTCTTTGTTGTCCAACTTGATTTGTTAGGACCTGGATTAACATCCTGTTAGCCTCATAGAACTCCGCTTTTGTAACTTCCGCTTGAGGTTGCACTTTACGTGCGTTGAGTAACTCTGGTTCCTCTACATTCCTCCTAGTTCGAGGACCTCTGGCTGCTCTTAGTGGAGGCAGTGTTATGTGAAACATGGGCAAGCACAATTTATAGAGAAACTTTTAGAGATAAATTTAATGCACGAAGTCAGTATGAAAATGTGAGGAATTTCCTAAATGTTGCAGCCTTCTAATTAAAGATTTGGGAACTTCACACCGATAACTATGACTCTACATAGACTCCCTAGGACTCTTAAACTTAGTGCTCTGATACAAAATTTTTCACGACACGAGCCTACACCTAGACATGGTCATCACTTAATGACCATTGAAGTCCTTGAATAGAGCTTGTCCTGGTTTACTTAACTCAGCGGAGGACTTAACTAAATATAAGAAGACAATCTCCTATTATAACTTAAAGTAAATAACTTTGCAAAAATGGCATTTATGTCTCTTGGCAAAATATCTGATATATAAAGAAGAGACTCAAAAGTAAACTATTTGACTGTCTATAAAGACTATGTAATACTAACATGGATGTAGGGATAGACCCACAACATCTTATAAAAGAAGGACTGAAGTGCGAACACATGTGTTCTCCATAATGAAAGGAGGCTCACCACTGATTCCAAGTGCTTAGCTAGATTAACGAGGTGCTTGATGATGTTGATCCTAGTTATCTAGGTCTGCATCATGATACTACGCAGGCCACATAGAATAAGTACATTGAATGTATGAGTATGCGAGTTAGAATGCGAACAACAACTTAAGCTTGAAAAGAGTAAGAAGTATTACATACCTTGACTCTACTCAACTCACGAATAAATTTAGTTAATATAAAGAAATAAGACACATTCAATATATATGTATAAAATATTGTAAAACTATGAAAACACTTAGTTCGTTAAAGATAATGCAATAACAAACTCAACTTTACTTATATATGATGTAATATAGTTTGTATGGGAGATTGTCTAACCGACAACCACCACTACGAGCCAAAGTAGTTATACAACGTCTTGGCAACACTGTCAGAACTGTCCTATACATACTTTATTGTCGCATTGGACTACTTAATCACTACTTAATTTAGTGGATCCACTAGCTTAACTTATGTGATTATATAAAAAGTAGAACCTATTAATACCCATGAAGTCTATGTTGTTTTAATGGAGACTTGAGTTAATATAAAGTCTCGTCACCATATCTGTTCTCAATAATACTCTCAAAAATATACATTAGTTCTTGTTTTTTAAAAAAATTTCGTTATTTAGGTTTAGATAATTGCTTAACACTTTACTTTAGAAAGCTCTCTCGGAATTAATGTTCCCTTTTCTTCTTTTGGAAATCTTAGTTTGCTCTTATCTTAAATGTGTAAACTTTACAGACTCTTACGGAATACGTAGTTTCCTTATAACTTTTGAGAAATGAACTCAACTCTTTGCACATTACTTAGTTTGAAACTTGCGTCTTAAATCAACTCTTAGGGAATACTTAGTTCCCTTATATTTCTTTGAAGGAAGTACTTCAACTCTTTAGTCTTTGATTAACTTGAAACTTGAGTCTTAAAACAATGTTAAAACATTTATTAAAGACTCATAAAACCTTAATAATCTTTGTTTTGACTTACTTCTTAACCTCTAGACTTAACTCTTAACTTCTTTTTAACTTTAATCTTAACTTTCCTTGAATTGTATTATGGATTCAAGTTTCATGATATCATGTTTATGTATGATTTCATAATATTTATATGTACCTTAGAGTGTTGGAATCAACTAAGAAACTTGGGTGCATCCTTAGGAACTAGTACGAAAGAGTGGGGAATGAATGGTGTGAACTAGCATCCTTGGCTCTCAAACTTCAGAGGCAAAATGTTGGGAGCTCTGGATGAAAAAGCCCCCCAAGGGCCTACGGACAAAGATTGTCATGTGGGGCTATGGGAGGTGCGACACCGCAAGGCCCTACAGACATGCATTTTGACTTTTCTCCTCCGTTTTACATCTCTAAACTCTCTATAATTCTATGGTTCTTTAAACAAACACTTATGATTTTTAGTACCCTCAATACCGAATAGGCTTGACATAAAAAACCCGAAAATACGAGTCAAATCAACACTTGTCATGTAAAAACTCAACCAACAAGAATTCAACAATATTCATCATGAACTTCACTTTTTATCATTAAAGCTACTCAAAATAGATGAATTTAAACATGTTGGTGTGCGGGTGAACCTACCCAACACAAAAATATCTCACATACCTTCATTGGGATCAGCCCTGACGAATTAAACTCGCAAATTTCGGCGTTCTCAGTAAATTCTTGAATTCTTCCCTTTTTTTTCTTTCTTCTACAAGCCCTAGTTATGAAATGGATTTTCTAAAATTAAAAATGACTAAGTTTCTACACCAATAAACCCCTAGAACGAAATAGGTAATTAAATGGTGAAAAGACTAGTTTTCCCCTCCTTAAAATCCGGATTGGGATTTTATTCAATCCAACAACCCACTTCCGAAAGGTATATCTACCTCATCCGACCAATCCAAGGGATTTCCAATATCAATAACTACCGCTAACTTATTTTGAGCTAGTAGTTATGGCCTTTTGAAAATGACCAAAACTCAGTTTTTACTTAGGCAATTTTCTAGATTTTTACCATTCTTTCCAAAGATGAATATTTTTAGTTTCTTGGATATTTTAATTTTGTGAGATTTTACACTGCACTTCTTTATTTTGATAGCTAAGGAATGACCAGGGTGTTTTATATAGAATTTTCCACCATTCATGAGGCAAAAGATAAGGTTTTTAACCGCCCGAAATAATTTTTCTATCCATAGAACATCGATTCGTGGGTAAATGTTGTTGATGAAGGATTTTTGAAGTTTTTGGTTGGTGCGGAAAGCCCTAATTTTGTTATTAGGATAATGGGTTTGATCTAGGTTGATAGTTTTCGCTTTAATAAGGGTAACTAGACATTATTTATTTATCCTCGCTTTATGTTGATTGTTTTTAAACTAGAACAAGTCTAAATAATCTGCAACGAGAAGAATCATGTTTCTTAGGGGATTCAAGCTTTGGTTGAGGTAGGTGAGGGTTGTTCTTTCATGTTAGTGTGATACATATTTGTATTGATCCATTATATACCTGTGTGTTTGTGACGATTATACTTTTTATTATTCTAATTGTAAATTAAGATGATAAAATAATTGTATGTCATGAATCATGACTTGATTGAATGTTTATGAGAATATACAGTGTGATTGTGATTATTACTTGTTGAATGGATTGGGTGTTAAGTTCCGACATAGTAAATTTTTCATGTGCCACATTCTGACTCATATATGGGATTGGGTGTCACGTCTGACAAACTAAATTACCTCGGTATCATGTACCGATACACTAAATGTTTGTGTATGGTTCTGTGAGTGGACCAATGACTTCACATAGTCTTATATCTCGAGATTGTCAAAATATAAGTTGTTCATAAGTGATCAATAAATATTTTATATGTTCGGTTTATTCATATTTATTATTGTTCTAAGAACTTATATGTATTTTGTCTATTGGCATAGCCGTGTGATCTTACAAGTAATCTGTGGTTTTGTACTGATACTGCATGTGCTTTTTCTTTGTGGAATACATCTAATTCAAGGGTGAGCCAGTTCTGCTGTGCAGCCATGAGTTCTCTTTCCGTTTATGTCCATATTTTTCGGACATAGGCCAGTCTTAAGGATATTCTTAGGTTTAATTGGGTTGTGCCCATTTTCTTAGAGTTGTTGAACTTAAGATGTTTTGGTACATTCACTTTCAGCTTCTAGGCATTATTTCAACAATTGTTTTGTTAGACTTCTGGAATTTATAGGAACTCCCTATTTTTCCTTTAGAATTTAAACCTACTTCGGTGACTTAAAATTCCTTAGTTTGTACTATTAACTATAGTTTTTGGTTAGCTAATTAGTATTAATGGTTCTCCCACTAGAGGGTACTGTGGGTGCAAATCACGATGGTATGAGTCGTGACATTTAATTACCTATAGTAGATGTAGACTATATTCAAAGAGAAGACATGAAGATCAAAGACGTGGCGAGGAAATATGTACTACATTTTCTCTCCTCTATATAATACATAAACTTTTAGGCAATGTCCAAATAATGAAATCACTAGATAGTTAGTCCCGTATTATAATTTCAAAAAATGTACTTCATTCGGTAAACTTTTACTACACTGGGTTTATCGTTGGACTATTTGGCAAATGGATTTTTTTAGTACTTCCCTTGATTTTTTTTTAAAGTTTCAATGTTTAAAAGGGGGTGGGGAGAATTATTATGTTCCGAATCCTATAGATGAAGACTGGAAACTTATCCCTCCTCAATAATATTATCATGTATTTTATCCAACTGTTATTCTTTCATTTAATGCTGAAGGTATTATTGAATCATCTATCAAATTGACAATGCATTCCCGTCTCTTGATCACCAATTTTTCTTCTTTGAGATAAATCATCTCAATCAAATTCTTAGAGGTGTTGTTTTTTATACTTTCTTTAGTTAGAAGATATAATTATTACTGATGGGAGTTTTATATTAAGGTTACATTAATGTCACACCCCATGTCTACACCCAGTGCGGGAATGGCACTCGGTGACCATTGGTGGCCTCGAGCGAACTCTTGTTCTTACTTAACTCAGCTGAAGACTTGACTTAACTTAATATAAACAATAAAGAATGTTTTCAATGAAACATACTCAATACGTAATAATCTAGACAAATGAAACATGAGTCTAAAAGTTAAGAACATCTTAAACGTAAGATAAAAGAAACATCAAACTGAACAATCTAACTTACTATCTATCTATGGAGCCTCTAATTACTGAGATGTATGTTGGACAAACTCCAGAACATCCTAATGAACTAAACTAGAAAAGAAATAAAATGGATCCTCCAGAAAGCAAGGAGGCTCACCAATAGACTCTGGAATGCTCAACTGATCAATAGTGCAATGGATGTCGATTCTCGTTACTTCCGTCTGCATCATAATACAATGCAGGACAACTGACATCAGTACATTGAATGTAGTAGTATTTGAGTTGGAATGCTACAGAACACTTAATCTTGAAAAAACAAGAAATAACACTTACCTTAGCTCTGTTTAACTCATGATTTACTAACTTCTATTCAATATATGCAGCTTAAAAGTAAATGAAATATCAAAAAAACTTACTGAAACATGTTGCAAACTCTGAAAGTATACAAGTATACAAATAATATATGAGATGTATGTGAAAATACAAATAACAGATGTATAGGAAAATACAATACACCTGTGGGAACTTCTTTAACTGACAATCATCACTTAAGAGTTATAGAGATGATACAACGTTACTCAGCCCACGCTTCCTGCCCATCCTAGACATGCTAGAGTATAGGACCTGAATTGCCTAATGGATCCACTAGTATACCATGAAGAGGGTTCATCTAAAAAGTATGACCCTTCTCTACCCATGAGGACTACATAGTTTACATGGAGACTTGAGTTACAATTACCTCGTATCCCCACATTGGTGCTCAATACAACTCCAAATTATATAATGACTCTTATATTTATAAAACATACTAATTCGGTCGTTTGAGATAAGTGCTCAAAGATTAACTTTAATATCTCTCTTGGAAATTACAGTTTCTCTTCTTGCTTCATTTCATAAAGATATTACTTCTGTCTGAAAACTAGCTTGAAGGCTTTTTATTTGTTCAAGTGTGATAACATTTGTAACTCTTAGGAATTACATAGTCCTTTTATAACTTTTGATAATGAATTAAACTCTTTAATCTTGCATCACTTGTAGCTTTAGTCTTTAAACAAAGTTTAAAAGGTTTGTTAAAGACTCTTGGAAACTTTAAGAACTTACTTTTACTTGCTTCTTGACTTTTAAACTCGACTCTAAGCTTCTTTGACTTTGATCATAACTCTTCCTTGAATTGTATTGTGGATTCAAGGATCATTATCTCATCTGTATGAATTATTTAATGATTTTTCGATATAATTTGGAGTGTTAAAATCAATGAAAAATGTATGTACATTACTTAGGAACTATTACGAAAAGATATGGGAGAAATGGGAACTCTAGATGACCTTCTTGTTCTATGAGTAGCGAAGCGCTAGAGTCTGACGGACATACATTTTCCTCAGGCGCTCTGGCTAGTAAGGCGCGCCAGAGCCCAGGCCGGCACCCCAGGGCATGTCAGACGGGCTTTCCAACTTTTCTTCTCCGATTTTTAAATCTAAACCTCCCTTCCATGAATATTCTCCCAAATACTTAGGATACCTAATATACTCAATACCTAATTTAACCACCAAAGGTATAATACAACTCTACAAATAAGGATTCAACAATTTATCATCAAGAACTTGAATATTTATCAATTAATCAATAGAAAACTTGCTGAATTGAACATTTTGGCATGTGGGTGACCGTACCCCAGATAGAAAGATCTCACGTACCTTCATTGATATCACCCCTAACGAATTCCACTAGCGAAACCTTTGAATTTTGAAGTAATTTTGGTCTTCCTGTTTTCTGCTCTATTCTCCCAAGGCCTATGTGTTCTCAAATTTTCTAAACCTTAATTGGGACTTGGTTTTACCCCTAATATACCCTCAAAACAAATTAGGAAATACTAGGGTTAAAAGACTACATTATCCTTAAAACGAATTAGAAAATACTAGGTTTAAAAGGCTACTCTTACTAAAATCGGGATTGGACTTTCCTAAGTCCAACAACCCAGCTTCCGAAATCCATATCGCCTCATACAACATGTAAAATGCACTAAATCGGCACCGATGTAAAGATCTTCCCAAGGGATTTTCAACCATATAAAGAACTCACACTGACTCGTCCTGAGATGGGAGTTATGACTGTTTGAAAATGACCAAAAACTAAAATTTCCAGATTTCCCCAATTATTTAAAAAAATGATTATTCATGGTTTCTTAGCTTATTTTTAGTTATTTAAAGTTATAAGGCGTTACAATATCTACCCCTTCGGAACATTCTTCCTCGAATGAGAACTTTATCACTAAGCTATGGGTAGTAACATCATTTAAGAACTCAACCAACAAACACATGTAATACATCTTTATACATAGTCTTATTAAGTTCTAAGAAGTGAATTTAGTACCTCGATCTGCATTCTCTCTGGATTCTAAGAGATATAGATATCTCTTATTCATTTCGTTCTCAGCTTCCCAAGTCGCTTCCTCAATGAATTAGTTCCTCAAAGGATGTTGACTTATACAACTTTCTTTGTTCTAAACTTGCAAACTTGACGATCAAAAATCTGAACCGGAACTTCCTCATAGGATAAGTAATCCTTAATCCCAACATTCTCAGTTGGTAGAATGAATGAAGGATCACCCAAACACATGTTCAACATTAAAATATGGAATATCGGATGAACCACCGCTAATTCTTATGGTAGATCCAATGCATAAGCCACATTACCAACTCTCTTGGAGATTCTGTAAGTTCCAATATATCAGGGGATAAGTTCCCCTTCTTACCAAACGTCATAAAGCCCTTCATTTGTGAAACTTTAATATATACCCAATCATCTGCCTCAACCTGTAACGACCTCGTCCTAACATCTGTGTATTACTTTTGGCTACTCTGTGAAATTTCCAATCTCTTTAAAATCACCTTCACCTTCTCCATAGCCTGGTGAACTAGATCATGTCCTATCAACCTGATTCACTAACTTTGAACCATCTAATAGGAGATTTGCATCTTCTCCCGTAAAGAGCTTCATATTGAGCCATTTGGGTGTTGGAATTGTAATTGTAATTGTAAGAGAACTCAAATGAGGTATATGATCATTCAAAGACCCTTTGAAATCTATTGCACAAGCTCTAAACATATCCTCCAAAGTTTGCATAGTACATTCTTCTTGTCCATCCGTTTGTTGATGAAAAGGACTACTTAGATTAACCTTTGAACCCAAACCTTTCTTGAAAGAATTCCAGAATTGTGCAGAAAATTGTGCACATCTATCTGAATTAATGGAGATTGGAACTCCATGAATTCTTACCACTTTCTGAAGGTACAACTTATCATAGTCCTCGGCTGAATATGTAGTCTTTACCATCAAGAAATGGGCTGACTTTGTCATCCTATCGACAATCACCCTAATAGAATCATGTGTCCTGCGAGACCTTGGCAAGCCTGTGTTGAAGTCCATATTAATCCTCTGCCACTTCCATTTTGGAAGTTCTATAGTCTAATCCAATCCTCCAGGTCTTTGGAGTTATACTTTTAATTTTTTACAATTTTAACATTTGGAAACATACTCGGCAATATCTTTCTTTATGACTTCCCAGCGATATATCTCTCTCAAATCGCAGTACATATTTGTGGAACCCGGATAAATGGAATATCTGAGGATATGAGCTTCCTCCAGGATCCTCTCTTGGAGTATATCCACCCTAGGTACAAACAATCTACCTTGGTA
This sequence comes from Solanum pennellii, assembly GCF_001406875.1. NCBI lineage: Eukaryota > Viridiplantae > Streptophyta > Magnoliopsida > Solanales > Solanaceae > Solanum > Solanum pennellii. The sequence goes on along the minus strand of NC_028648.1, from coordinate 20,469,875 downwards.
CTTCAACATACTATCTCCCAATTGTTCAAAAGTCAATACTCTTTGGTTATGGATGCTTGACTTCGAATGAAGCAAAATAAGGTATTGATCTTGCTTCACTTTCACCTCTGACACTAATGATAACTCAGCCCCATTGGTCACCACTATTCTCCTTCTGTGGAATCCATAAGTCTGACTCCCAAAAATGCAAGTTTGTGCACATCTTTATTTAACTCCCTCGTTTATTGTTTAACATTAGGAGTCCTAACCATGGAGAACCTTCTTAAGGCATTAACAACAAAATTAACCTTACCTAAGTGGTAAAGAATACTCATATTATAATCCTTGAGTAATTCTAACCACCTACTTTGTCTGAGAATAAGCTTTTTCTAAGTAAACACATACTGGAGGCTCTTGTAATCAGTGGATATGTTAACATGTACACCATACAAGTAGTTACGCGATATCTTCAAAGAAAAAAGTATTGCAGTCAATTCCAAGTCATGAGTTGGATGGGTCTTCTCATGAACCTTCAATTGTCTGGAGGCATAAGCTATAACCTTGTCATTCTGCATCAACATATACCCCAAGCCAATTCTTGATGCATCAAAATATACCACAAAACCTTGAGTACCATTTTGTTATATTAAAACCGGAGTAATAGTCAATCTCTTCTTCAACACCTAAAAGGTTTTCTCACAAACTTCAGAACATTGAAACTTGACTGTCTTCTAAGTAAATTAGGTCAAAGGAGACGAGATAGATGAAAACCCTTCAACAAATCTCCTATTTTAACCGACCAAACTCAAGAAACTCCTTATGTCCGTTGGAGATGTGGGTCTAGCACTATTCTGAACTGCTTTAATCTTCCGAGTGTCAACTCTAATTCCATCACCAGAAATAATGTGACTTAAGAATGTAACATGATTAAGCAAAAATTCACACTTCGAGAACTTGGCATTTAGCTCTTTCTCTCTTAATGTCTGAAGATCTATATTAAGGTGACTAGCATGATCTTTTTCACTCCTTGAATAAACCAATATGTAATCAATGAAGACAATGACAAACAAGTCCAAATAATGCATGAAGACTCTATTAATAAGATCCATGAATGTTGCAGGTACATTTGTCAAACCGAAGGACATAACTAGAAACTCATAATTTTCATACCTGAATCTAAAATTTTTCTTTGGGATGTCACATTCCATAAATTTCAACTGATGATAGCCTTATCTGAGATCAATTTTCATGAAACGTGAAGCACCTTGAGGCTGGTCGAAAATATAATCTATCCTAGAAAGAGAATACTTATTCTAGATGGTCACCTTATTCGATTGATGGTAATTGTACACATCCTAAGTAAATTATCTTTATTTCTCACGAATAAGATCGGAGCACCCCAAGGTGAGACACCTGGTCGAGTGAATCCTTTATATAACAGATGATTCTATTGTTTATTCAACTCTATTAACTCTGCTGGTCCTATTCTATATGGCGGAATAGAGATAGTACGAGTATCTGGAATGATTTTTATGCTAAAGTCTTTCTCTTTCAGTAGGGTCTCCGGGTAGATCATCAGGAAAGACTTTTGGAAACTCACTGACTATAGGACTGACTAAAGGGAAGTACCTCAGCACCTGAGTCTTTAACTTAGACTAAGTGATAGATACACCCCTTGGAAACTATCTTTTTTGCCTAATGGTATGAAGTGAAATAACCCTTAGGCAATGATGAACTATTACTCAACTCCATGACCGGCTCATTAGGAATCTGAAACTTGAAAACTCGAGTTCTAAAATCTATTGACGCATAAAAGGAATGAACCCAATCCATACCTAGAATGACATCAAAATCTACCATGTCTAACTCAACTAGGTCAGTCATAGTGTTCTTGTGATTGATTGAAATTGGATAATCACGATAGACTCTTTCCGTTGAAATACACTCCTCTACAATTGTAGAAACATAGAGGGGTTCACAAAGGTTTTCCAAAAGATTCTCAAACTTATTTACAACATTAGGAGTTACAAATGATAAACTTGCTTCTGGTCTAACAAAGCATAAACATCAAAAGTAAAGACTTTGATCATATCCGTTAAAACATCTGTAGAATTCTCTTGCTCTTGGTGGCTAGTGATCACATGGAAGCAGTTTCCCCCTTCGCCAGTTCAAGAAGTATCTCCTCTAGGTGGAATCCTATGTAGTGGAGCAATTGATGAATATTGAGCTCTATTGGCCCCATTACCATCGCCTATATTACTCTTCGGACATTCTTTCATAATATGACCGGTTTAACTGCACTTGAAACAACCCGCAGAGCCTTCACAAGAAATGCAAGAGTGATTTCTACCACACTTAGCGCAGGCAGAAGGCTTACTACCTCCTTGCGCCACACTACCCTATGAATATGCAGGCCTAGCTTGGGAGTTCTTACCATGATGATCAACTCTTTTTCTGGGTGCAGGTGTACTAGTAGATGATGGTGCATGCCCCTACTGCATCTGAAATCGTGGCCAATTCGAACCAATTTTCTGTTGCCATGACTCATTTCAGTTCTTGGCTTTTTGTTTTTGTACTCTTCTCTGTCCTTTAACTTTTCTTCTTCTACCTTTTGTACATAAACCATAACCTTTAAATGTCCATGTCTCTGATAAGCTTTGCATACAAACCTCTTTTCTTAAAACACGACCAAGCGAGAGACGAACAAACTCATCCTACTCCTCTAGTCCTTAACAATCTTCAGAGCATAACAAGATAGTTTGGTAAATTTCAACCCATTCTCATGCACACTAAGTGAGTACTTCTTAAGGGTGAGGAACTCACGGACCTTGGACTGTTTCAGTTCTTCGGTAAACAAGCACCCGAAGAAAGCTTCTTCAAAACAAGCCCAATTCGGATATGATGCATTCTCATCTCTGCAATCCTTCAACTGGACATACCAAATATGTTGAGTTAGTATGTAGCCAGTTCTACTCTCTGAATACCAAAAACATGTATCACATCGAACACCTTCTTCAACTTCTCCACAAATATTTTTGAATCCACAGTACTTCTTGAACCAGTGAAGCTTGAGGGATTCATCCTCAAGAATTCTCGAATTCTCGAAGTTTTAGCCCCTTCTTGTCCAGATCCTCTTTATTGCCCAACTTGTTTGGTCACAACTTGACTCTACATATTAATAGCCTCATGGAACTCAACCTTAGTAACCTCCCCTTGAGGTTTTACTTCTGCAGCATTGGGTAACTCCTGTTCCTAAGCTTCTACATGTGTCCTAGTTGGACGACCTCTTGCTGCTCCAGGCATGGTTATATGAAACACGCACAAGCACTAATTAGAGAGATACTTTTAGAGATAAACTGTAATGCACAAAAAAATATGAAAGAAGTAAGAAATTTCCCAAGTGTTGTAGACACCTAATCATAGATGTGGCGCGCTTTACACTGATGACTAAGATTCTGCTGACATGTTTCATAGACTCCCTAAAACTCTAGAAATTTGTGTTCTCGTACCATGTTTGTCACACACCAAACCTACACCCTTGGCGGAATTGGCACTCGGTGACTATTGCTGGCCTTGAGCGAACCCTTGTATTGACTTACTTAACTCAACAGAAGACTTAACTTAATATAAATAGTAAAAAAACATTTTCAATGAAACATACTCAATATGTAATAATCTATCCAAATGTCACTTGAGTCTCAAAGTTAAAAACAGCTAAAATGTAAGATAAAAGAGACATCAAACCGAACAATCTAACTACCAATAGGTCTATGAAGCCTCTAATAACTTAGATTGATGTTGAGAAAGACCCCACAACATCCTAATGAACTAAACTAGAAAATAATAAAATGGATCACCCGAAACGCAAGGACACTCACCAACACAGTCTAGGATGCTCTATTGGTTCAACGGTGTGATGGATGTTGATTATCAATACCTGTGTCTAAATTATAATACGATGCAGGACAAATGACATCAGTATATTGAATGTACGAGTATGCGAGTTGGAATGCTACACAACACTTAAGCTTGAAAAGGAGTAAGAAAGAACACTTACCTTGGCTTTGTTCATCTCATGATTTACTAAATCTCGTTTAATATATGAAGTTTAAAAGTAAATGCAATATAAAGAAAAACTTACCAAATGCTGTTGTAAACTCTGAAAGGTACAAGTATACAAATAATATCTGAGATATATGTGAAAATACAAATAACAGATGTATAGGAAAATACAATATTTTTGTGGGAGCTTCCCTAACCGAATACCATCACTTAAGAGATATAGTGATTATACATTTTTACTTGGCCCATGCTGCCCGGCCATCCTATCCTTTCCAGAGTATAGGACCTGAACTGCCGAATTTATCCACTAGTATACTATGAAGAGGGTTCATCTTAAAGGTATGACCCTTTTCTACCCATGATGACCTCATGGTTTACATGAAGACTTGACCTTGATGCTCAGATATGCGCGGGGAGCAAGATCCTGACAAACAGACATTGTCCTCAGGCGCTCTGGATGGCGCGGCGAGCCAGATCCTTACGGACAGAGTTTGTCGTGAGAGTCTCTAGTAGGAGCAGCGCCTCAGAGCTTGTCAGATGGGTTTTTCAACTTTTCTTCTCTGATTTTTAACTCTAAAACTCCCAAACTTCCATGGATATTCCCCAAAAATTTAGTATCCCTAATATACTCTGTACCTATTGTTTAGACTCGTAAATTAGTCCAAAAACACAAATTGAAACCACTAAAGGTATACTACAACCCTACGAATAAGGATTCAACAATTGTTCATAATGAACTTGAAGATTTATCATTCAATCAATAGAAAACTTGTTTTCTTAAACATGTTGGCGTGTGGGTTAACGAACCCAACACAAAAAGATCCCACATACCTTTATAGAGAATACCCCCGAGGAATTCAACTAGCAAAACCTTAGCGTTTTCTTGAAGAAATTTTGGTCTTATTTCTTCTCTTCTTTTTTCTCCAAAATCCTAAGTGTTCTAAACTTTTATAAAACTGAATTGAGACTTGGTTTTACCCCTAATAAACCTTTAAAATGAATCAAGAAATACTAGATTGAAGAGTCTACTTTACCCTTACTAAAATCCGGATTGGACTTTCCTCAATCCAAAAACCAAACATCCCAACGGCATATCTCCCTCATACAACATAGAAAATGTGCAACTCAATGTCGTTGGAAAGATATTCCAAAGGGATTTCAAACCATATAAATAACTCCACTAACTCCTCCTGAGTTGGGAGTTATGGCAGTTTGAAAATTACCAAAAATTCCCTTTTACACTTGAGAAATTTTCCAGATTTCCCCATATATTTCCAAAAATGATTATTCTTGGTTTCTTAGCTTATTATTAGTTATTTCAAGTTACTGGATGTTACAATTGCATATCTCATTTTCTATCTAAGTTAAGACACAATCTTTCCAACAATTTGATTGATATGAATAAATATTTAAAAAAAAAGACAAGAGGATAACAAGGAGGGAAAACAAAAACAACAATTTTATTTCAAAAATCAATACTAAATCGAGGATAAAAAGCAAAAATAACTATTGCATCAAATCAATGATAATATTTGATGAAGATGGCTAAGATTCCAATCTTCTGAGACATAATAATACTCCCTCACCCAACAAAGGACTATTGTATAAATAGAACATAAAACTTTTATTCATTGAGGCAAGGATTCAATGGAAGGACTAGGGACTCAATTTGCAAAATAGTATATAGACAAATAAAGAATAAGAATTGCATTTAAAATACAAATTCATAGTTTGATTAAAGTATCCTTTAAGAATATGAAATGAAGCGATTTTTTGTATTATAATTATAGATTTACTCTCTAATGACTTCGTCCATTTTACCCCTAGACTAAATTATACATATAAGTAATTGGATATTAAACAAAAATATTTAATTTTTTTTTCTAATTATAAGTTTTTTGTTAGAAAAAAAATGAAAGAATAATTAATTATATTGTAAGTTACAATGAAAAGAAAGATATTAATTCAATTTATTTATACTTCTTTAAAAATTATGTTAGGTTTACTAGAGTTAGCATGTATAAGTTGTAACAATGTATAAGTTAACATGTATAGGTAAATAGTATTTTTACATAAGCGAATATTTGAATGATAAGAAATATATATATATATATATATATATATATGACGATCCAGTTTGAACATTCACAAAAAAAAATTTGCAATAATTTTTTTTGCAGAGTTTATTATTCAAATGTTCACTGAAATAAGAAATATTATTTACAATAAAATAGTTTTTAAATTGATAATCACGTGCAACCACATTTAAGAGCTAGTCCATATCTAGTGGTGCATGTACTATATTAACTTGCTATTCAAAATTAAAATTCAAGAACTAGTCCATATATAGTGGTGCATGTACTATATTAACTTGCTATTCAAAATTAAAATTCAAGTAAGCTGAAATGATTTGTTTTGAATATTACTTGAAATTTCTTGTTTGAAATATTACTATTTATGCATATGATAATTAATATAACATATACAATATTTTAAGAATAGTGGGGACAACAAGCAATTAATTTCATTTAAAATTCTTTATTTATTTTCACAAATATTACAACCTATCTATTACTCACGTGCATATCTCTTCTTTGTAATGATAATTAGGAGAATTAAAAAATTTATATTGAGCAATATATATATATATATATATATATATATATATATATATATATATATA
>NC_028648.1:20438680-20463038 GCF_001406875.1 Solanum pennellii | reverse complement strand
TATATATATATATATATATATATATGTATGTATGTATATATAAATATATATGTATGTATGTATGTATATGATGATCCAGGTTGAACATTCACCAAAAAATCTACAATATTCTTTTTTTCATAGTTTATTATTCAATTGTTCACTGAAATAAGAAATATTATTTACAATAAAATATTTTTTTAATTGATAATCACGTGCAACCACATATAAAAACTAGTCCATATATAGTGATGCATGTACTATATTAACTTGCTATTCAAAATTAAAATTTAAGTAAGCTAAAATGTCTTGTTTTGAATATTACTTGAAATGTCTTGTTTCAAATATTACTATTTCTGTTTATGATAATTAATATAACATATACAATAATTTTAAGAATAGTGGGGACAACCAGCAATTAATTTCTATGAAATTCTTTATTTATTTTCACAAATATTACAACCTATCTATCACTCACGTGCATATCTCTTCTTTATAATGATAATTAGGAGAATTAAAAAAGTTATATTGAGCAGTAAATGTATAGACATATTCATTATAAGTAATAAATAAATGAAAGGAAACATTGAAACAACGCAACTAAAAAAAGGTAAATTCAACAAGACATCAGAATCTACTTCATCAACTCCTCTTTTGGTTAGCTTTTTATGAAATTTAAAAAAATTAAGTTATTGAAATGAACAAACTTTATACATCAATGTACATGCATATTATTATCATAGCATGTAATATAGTATGCCAATATTTTTATTATATTCTTTGTAATTGTTTCTAAATAGGTAAATAATTAATTTATATGCTTTTTATGTTTTAATTATTAGAAGATATTTGTTAATTTTTTAGGGTTTGTTTTCATAAAAGAAAATTAAGGAGAGGAGGAATTATTACTTCTAACACAAATTCCAAATTTGGGAAAACTATTAAGGTAGATAACATAGTATCATCAACTTCAATGATAAATATAAAATTTGAGGATATTCTTCAAAACATTCACCTTAATATGTAAATATGACTAGTTTTTCACAGTCAGTTCCTCTAACACTGAGTTAGTGTGGAACAACAGACTTATTGTGGGAAATCGAAACTTGTTCTTTGGACCAACCTATGAAAGAAGAAAATGAGTTTGTCACTCTTTTTCTCAAAATCAATCTTATTAAAAAATCATTATACCTATTGAACTAATGAGTAGTTGTTCAATTTCATAAATTAGATGATAACTTATTGTTCAAGTTTAGTGATATAGATCACCATTCATATATGTTTTGGATTGATTTTTTTCTTAAATAACATTAATTTTAATATTCAACAAAAATATTTGTATCTGTTAACTTGGAATATGACTGCAGAAGAAGTGTCCGAATACTAGTAAATATAAAGACCCATACCAAAATCTATGAATAATGTCACACATCAAATGAAATTCAGAACTGTTACCATTTGGTTGACGTGTAATCACAAAGCTCATCAACATTAAAATTTCCCATTCCTCCATATCAATCTTCCCGTTGCGATTCTATCCTCTTCGTCAAAAGTATTGTCAATTATCCTCTATATCACAATGTCTGAAAATTTTAGATTAGTCTCAACAAGAATAACAAGCATCATTTATTTTACCTCTTGTCTCTCAATGAAACTATGTCGCTTAATATCATATAGCTAAAACGAAAACTCAATCTTATCATCAATAGGTGCATTTGGATGGAAAATAGAAAGTGTAGAACAAAATACTTTTACGCCAAAAATTTCCTTACACTTTGTGCCAAGTAAGTCAAATATTGTATCAACAAAGAATTTTTCATTCCCATTGTGTTTTATATGGGCTTGTTGAGACAAACCTAGACTTTTAAACTCATCGGTCCACTCAAAAAACATTTGTCTTTGGTAAAACATAAGGTGAAGGATTGATATGCATGATACTACTTCATTTATATAGATTTACTTGTCAATTATTTTCTTGACGTTACCTCAATATACATAAGTTAAGGTGTAATAGGAAGAAAATATATGTACTTTTTGATTTTTTAAAAATTAAAAAGTGAAAATAAAATTATATTATAAATTATTGAATTAGTAACAATGAACGAAAAGAGTAGTAATGTAATCCAAAAGGACTATCTGGTTGCTATATAACCTTTTATATTCATATTCTATACTCTCAAAAATCCTGTTCTAATCTTACCTAGCTGACAGAAGAAACTGAATAAATAAGAAGTCTTGAAAAGTATTGGCTAAATGATTGTGAGGCTTATGATATCAATAGGGGAACAACAGGAAAAATTATAAAGTAAATTGCCTCACAAATGGGGCAGAAAACTTCTTTACTAACAAATTATTTGACTTATTTGACACAATGCGTAAGGGAATTACAAAGTAGTTTGTCTCATAAAAATGAGAGCACTTTCTATTGTCCATCCTAATTAACCTATTAACGATAAGATTTAGTTTTAATTTAAACTATATTATATCAAGCAACAGGGATTTATTGAGATAAGAGAGATAAAAAAGATGATGATATTCGCTCTTGCTGAGACTAATTTAAAACTTTGAGACAATCTGATAGAGAGCATAATTGACAATACTTTTGAAGAAGCATATATCAATAACGATTGAAAGATTGATAACAAGGAGTGGAGAAGCTTAATGTTGCAGAATCCTTCAATTTTAAAGAAGATGACGATCCCATATATCAAATAAAATACAATTTATTTATTGCTCTAACCATGAAATTCATGGAGAAAATCTTTTGTGCTAATGTATATGAAGAAATAGTTTGGCTAACATGTGGAAAAATAAGTGAATGAATCTCTTGTTTTTTATGTTATAATATGAAAGTATAAAACTATATTTATAATAGGGGAAGTTCCATACACATAAACCAAGTCATTCAATTCATGTCGTCCATATAGATTTGATTTACAAATTTGAAAAAAATGATAATAATATAAGGTACAATAATTGTATTTATCTTATTTGAATGAGGACGAGAGATTCTAGTTTCACTCTACCACTATCTCAGTCGAAAAACACACATAACCATCAATTAAAAAGAAACTACACTAAAGTCAAACTAAAAAAACATAGAAACCTAAAAATAAAAAACAACTACATTCAATTGAAGCTAAAAAACAAAGATACATCAATTAAAAAGAAATTAGACTCAAATCAAGATGAACAAACAAATATCTATCAACTAAAAAGAAACTAGACTCAAATCAACCGAAAAAATACATATGCAACAAGTAAAATGAGACTAGTCTAAAATCAAAGCTGAAAACTCAAATCCATAAATTCAAATGTTACTAGACTCAAATCAAGCTCAAAAATAAATATCCATCGATTAAAATGAAACAAGACCCAAATAAAGCATACAATAGTGATCCAACAATTAAAATGCAATTAACCTAAAAACAAAAAGAAAAACAAAGATCCATTAATTAAAAAAAAACATATAGTCCAACCAACTTGAATAATACAAATCTATAAATTAAAAAGAAACTAGACTCAAATCAATCTCAAAAAAAACCCAAATTCATCAATTAAAGAAAAACTACACTAAAACAAAGCAGAAAAAGATATATTCAACAAAATAATAAACTAGACTAAAATAAATCTTAAAAACATAGATTTATGGAATAAAAACATACTTGAAAAAAACTCAACCTGCAAAATACAAATCTATCAAGTGAAGAGAAACTAAAATCAAGTCAAGGTGAAAAATAATATCTAACAATAGAAGAGAAAGTAGACTCAAATAAAGCGGAAAAATACAGATCGATCAATTAAAAAGTCGGTAGACTCATGTCAAACAAAGAAGGAAGAGAAATACTTACATAAAGCTAACCAATAGGCACCCATTATGACAACCCTTCATAAATTCATAGGGATAAACAAAAAGGATCCACCGAAATAAACATCTTAAAAGAAAAAGAAATATATAGATTGACTTGTTGATCTATAACTACTAAAACGAGAAAAATTAAGAAGAAAAGGAGAGAGATCTTATTTCTAAAAGCTAATAAACATTGGTGTACACAAAAAAGGGTAATGTGTGTTGATCACCTAAAGTGGAACTTGAACCAGACTAATATTGGGGAACCTCATCAGTATCAAGTTATTCTATAGAGGGAGAAACTTGAGAAAATAAATGTTGAATCCCCTATTAGAAACTCTACTAATAAGTCCATATAGAAACAAGTCTTTTCTAGATTGGGTCAATTTATTCTGGACCTTTTTTGTGCATGTTTTTCATTAATTATGTTTCGTACTTTTTTTGCTTGCTAGAGCTGAAAAAAATATTTTTGTGTTCATTTATAGTCAAACGAGGTTCTTTTCCATTTCTATTGAAGAAAATATTGTGGAATCAATATTAATTCCTAATTACAATCTTAAATGTAGTTCTAAATCATATTTTTAGTAGAATATCTAATTCTATATGTTTATTTCTCTTTTTTGATGAACTTTTTTTATCAGAAAATTGAAGAAAGAAAATTTATTAATAACACCAAGCTATAAGAATTTATTTATTACCCAAGATAACAATATGTTTTTTTTAATGCAACTATCACATTTAAAGTATTACAATATTTGATTATAGTAAAAATAATTTACCATCACAATTTTTATTTTTATAAACCAGGCGGGTTGAAGTGTAGACAAAGTCGTGTACATGTGTTACGATGCAGATCATCGTAACTCACACCTACAATAACCCTCTAGTGGTAGAACCATTACTTTAACAACCCAAACAATGTATAAGATAAGTAACGCTTAATGTGATAGAATGCCTACGATTAGACCGGGTTCACACATATTGATGCGCGTAGAACCAGACCTCTGAACCCTTGCAACATCCAAGACAATTAACTTCGGGAGTTAGTTGATCTAGGAAAGGTTGGGTCCAAACATGTAGGGCTCCCGAATATGAAGATTTATCCGGATGAGTCTTTAACGGACTTAAAAAGGGGAAAATCATAAGTTTGAAGGGTCTAGCGGTAAAATGGTATGTTACCAGGCTAAGGGTAATATCATAATTACGCTAAATATATATTTAATTATTTAATTAATAAGGTGGAGGGGTATTTTGGGGAGAGAGTGCTGAAAATGGGATCTAAGAGTAAAGTCTTGCTCCACCCGGGTTCGAACCTAGGTGGAAGCAATGAATTAAATTGTTTTTATTTAAGTGGGTATATTAATGTAATTAATTAATATTATATAATTAATGGCTGATAAAAAAAAGGAAAAATAAGAATTTTTTGTTATTAATTTTTAATTATTAAATTAAATTGACTAAGTCTTACAAACTATCCTCATTTTAAGGGGCACTATCTCACACAAACTCTCTCACACACCTAAAACTCTCTCTATCTATCTCATCCATTTTTATTTCTTTGCTGCATAAACAGAAAAAAAACATTGGAAAACAAACAAAAGTTCTCTACACTCAAAGAACTTACAAACAAAAAAAATACAAACAAGCAAGCTAACTTAAGAAACTAAACTTTTACATCATCTTATGGACGCGATCGTGTTGAAGTTTTAGTGGAGGATTTGGGTAGCACGTTGAAGGTGTGGAAAGATACAGCAAGGTATGCATTTTTATCTCTTTGAATCCTTTCTCCAAGAGAAATTTATTTCTACAAAATTCAACGTATGAAACTAGGGTTGTCCCCTTTATTGTCGAATTTCTTTTCCCTAGTCTCCTTCCGATTTCAATCTAAATTAGGTTAGAAATCATGTTGTTGGTATGGTTGCTGGTAGCTAAGTGTGAAATATGATGTTCTTTGTGATTTTGTGTTTGGAAATAGCAAGCATGTTCAATGATGTCAACCGAAAATGATGTGGTGCAATGTGTAAAATGTTTCTTGTTGTTCTTCATTTCGAAGTCTTCAAATGGCTTGTTTGATGATTGGAATTATTGTGCATAAGGTGTGTAAATTGTAATGTTTAAATGAAGTGTAAGGTAACTGATCTTAAGTGGAAAAATCTAAGCTAAAATAACAATGAATCTACACCTAAAAATGCGTTAAATAAAGGCTAAAATATTTAATAAAATACCACATAATGAACTTATTAATGTTGTCAATTAAAGGCGAGAAAATTTAATAAAATTTTCAGCACTTGGTGATTGAGTTTTCGGCAGAATACTTGATGTTTGAGAAGTTTAAAAATAAATTTAAAACATGTGAGGACAGTTTGGATTGAACACAAGACCTCACTACATGAATGCTTATAAATCAAAATAAGAGGTCAACGACGCCGATCTCGTCTTGGGTCTAGATTCCGGTCGTGACAATTACAACCACGCATATACGGAACATAACAATAAACAAAAAATTTAAATATAAAAAACAAGATTTAAATGTCTAGTAAAATGTTGTTCCCATAAACGCCTAAAGATAAACAAAAAACTACCAAAACCTTTACAGGAAATAACTCGTAGAACCTACAAGTCAATGTACAAAAATTCTTCTAACGACATGTTTAAGAACAAGGGGTGCAATCATAACAAAAAATAAAAATATCTAAAGCACTAGCATAAGTTAGAAGAAAAATGACTAAACAAAATGGAACTCATGGATGCTTGGAAGAATTGACAAACCCTTGAATCCGCTCTTGATCAGTTATCTCATAACTCAGGTTAATTGGTAAGAGACTAAAGACTCCATGTAATCAACAAAGAATGAACAATTGCATTATCAGAACACAACCACAATGTATAGGTATAATCATGCGATCTACTCAAATAAATGAAACATAAGCTAGCAATCACAAGTAAATATCCACACATATACATAATACAAAGATCAATGATCCTTTCAAGCAAAACATACAATTCCTAATATAAAAGAAAATTAGATATTCATATACAATTACACCGATCTTCTTATGGAACCTATACAAACTCTTGGTGAGTGTAAATTTTACACCAAATCAATATACATGTGTAGGAACGTGACACCCAATCATCTATATGTGTCGGAACCTGAACTACGATCCAATATATATTTTATAACATCACACCTTATCCAATATATGTGTTAGAACGTGACATATGATCCAATTGACACAACCACAGTCAAAAGTCACACGCATAATGAAAACTCTCATAGTCAAACAATCAAGTAATAGGTTCATGACATCTAATTAGTTGTATACATATACTCATTTTTATTAGATTAGTTTAACAATACTTATTATCATACATAAATGCATACAACAAAGAAATTAACCGGCACATATCACACAAACGCGAAATAAAATAATCACCTTCCTTGAAACAAAGCTTGAATCCTCCTAAGTCACTTGAGCATTCCCCTTTCAGATTCTTTTCTCTTGTTTTAGGTCTACAATTGAGTTATTTAACACAAAGGTCAATAATTAAGGTCTAATTTTTTGAATTATAACCGACTCAATAACACAAGACTAAACCCATGATACTAATATGCAGGCAGGCTTTTTCCACCAATAAATTCAGCCCAAACACCCCCCTCCACCAATGATAATTATCCCAAACTATAAGTTCTAACAATCTAAATATGGATAATACATACCTTAAGCACCAAAAAACGTCAAAAACTGTCATGAAATTTTCCTAGGTCGTCTCCTAACCCTTAAAAACAAAGTTTGTAGAAGAATAATTAAAATGGGTTTTTCCCTGACTCAAGTAGCGAATGACCCGCTAAGATGGATCCCAACCCACCTTAGTGACCCAACCCTAGAAAGAGTAATCCCTTCCTATAAGCTTGCACGGAGATAGAAGCTCGGAATTTAAGCTCCCAACACCCATTCACAACACACTTTAAAACTAGGACTTTATCAAACTACCTTTTGACACCAAATTTAGTTTTTGAAGTTCTACTCACCCCATTTGATTTCCTAATTCCATATAGGATCCATAACATCTTTGATATCCACTAACATTGTCAAAATCCTTATTAGATCCCTCTATTCAATTTGATATTTTCTACACCTTACCTGACATCGAATTCGTCTAAATTTGGACTAGTCTACAATTATCAATTAACTAGGAAAAAGTGTTCTTTCCAAAATTAATTCCCCTGTGGGATTTCCATAACGACGGGGACATGTTCTTACAACAGATACCAATATATATATAACTCGTCCTCGAGTGATAAAATAGGAAAAACTAGCTAAAATTAGGGTAGAGTAATACCTGATTCATTCAAGAATTGAGGATACTTGTCTTGCATGTCCTTCTCAGTTTCCCAATGTAAAATCTCATATAACATAAACTCCATGAATAATCTAAGAATCTAATATTTTTTTGTTTTTTTAGAAAGGGGCAAAATCTGTAAAATTTCCTAATTTCTAAAAGTGATTTGTGGTCATTTTCAATTGACCATAACTTCTAGCTCAGGACGTGTTAGATTCATTTCTTTATATGATTGGAAAGATCTTTCCAACGGTGTTGGGTTTGAACAATTTTGATATCATATGAGGGAGATATATCTCTCAGATGTTGGATTGTTTAAGTGAGGAAAGCCTAATTTTAGATTTTAATAAGGGCAAACTTATCTTTTTATCCATCCATTTCCAAATTTGTTTTTAAGGGTTTATTAGCGGTAAAACTAAGCCTGAAGTTAGTTTTTGAAAAGTTATTCATGCTTAGGGCTTGGGAGAAAAGAGAAGAGAAGAAAGAGAATGGAGAAAGACCAAGAATTCAACAAGAACTCCAAAGCTCTTCGAGTGGAATTCATCTTTTTGGGTTAGTTCACCCACACACCAACTTGTTTAATTCAGTGAATATTGAGTAGTTTGAATGATGAACAGTGAAGTTCTTGTAGTATGCTTCTAGTTGAGGTGAGTACTATGTTAGAAATCGATATATTGTGAAATTACTTCCTATTTATTGTGATGTGCGTGGTGTGACTTACCACTTAGACTTCACTAGGAAGGAAACATAAGCATGTCTTTATATAAAAGTTTAAAAATTTCTCATTTTAAAAAAAGGAAATTGACCTTGTACCTTGCTTAGGTGAGAAGTCATAATACATGTAAGTGTGTTGAGGAGAAGGAAATTCCTCCATGGACACCATTAAGCATGGTTTGATTGAGTATGACCTTCATGGCACTAGGTATAACTAATGAATATCATTGTTGATTTAAATGACTCAAATCTATGTACATTGAATTATGAGTGCCTACTTGTTTTGATTATTGTTGAAATCTTCCTATGTGTGGCCTTGAAAGATGATCACTTAATGAATTAAGGTGTAATGATCATGTTATGACAAGGAGAATGATGTTCCTCCTATGAACATGACAAATTTCTTTTTGTTTGATGCATTAAAGAGTGAGTAATGGTTTTGCTGACTTGTGTACGTTGAGTGCTAAAATGATTTGATTTTTTTTATAAAAGTTATGAAGTGCTCTATGATTCATTGAATTCCTTGTAGTGATTAAAGAGCCCTAAGTGTCATTTGAGGACGAATATTCGCAAGTGAAGGATATTGTAAGAACCCAAAATGAGATAAGGTTTCTAGATCCTAACATAATCTTATTAAGGTAATAAGGTTATAAAATATCTTATTATATGGTTTAGAGGCAGTGTGAAAAGTTAGAAGTGACTTGGAAGTCGAACGTCAAGGTATGACCAAAACATCCAACGACTAGTCGCTTATGTGCCTCATGTCTTTATGCATGCTAAAATTTGTATGAAATGAGTTTATAAAGTCATTAAATGTTTTATAATTATTTTAAATGATATTATATAAAGTTTCTAGAAGTTTGGAGGTCAAACGATCAAGAACGTCCAAGGTGTTTGAAAGATAGCCCTTAAGATGTTCAACGTGTGTCTTAATGGGTCTTGGCCTTTTTGGACATCTTGTAGGTGTTTGTTTTAGATTAAATTTATGTGTTATGTCTATAAGTTGTTAAGGGTTGTATTCACGTTGGAAACGTCCGAGTACGACTTCTAAAGGACTCCACAAGAGGCATCAAAAGAAGGACCCAAGGCTGTCGAAGACATTGCCTAGGCAGTGTCTATTGACGTCCCCAACGACGGATCATTGGTCACCCAATGGCCCGTCGAGAAAGTCTGGACGACTGGAACATTCCTGGGGCAGGTCACAAGCCATGAATTTGTCTAAGTGCCAGGCGACGGAAACAAGGCACGGACCGTCCACAACATGACGCCTCGTCATTGCCTCCGTCGTTGGTGCACTGTAAGTTGCAGGAAACGTCTGTTTTACTCTATCCTACATGCTCAGTACCATTTAAGTACTTATGTAAACGTACGGTACATCTTCTCGTGATGTAGGTTCAGGTTCTCAGCATCCAGATCACCCATAGATCGATTTCCGATCTCCAGTTCAGCAGATTCAGTGGTGAGTCCTCATTCTCAAAGGACAACAGTCATGAGTTTCTTTTCAAGTACTTAGGCATTTACTTTATGTTTTTTTCTAGATTTAGCTGGGGCTTGTTCGGTTATTTCTAGTCTAGTTTAGCGGCTTATTTCAGAGATAGTTAGTTTCAGCTTAGTGTTGAGTTAGTAACTTCATTGTATTAAACTCATTAGTTTTCAAATATTTCAGTTTTAGCATATGTGTATTCCCCATCTTTTTTATAATAAATTATGATTTGACTTCTTCATCAGTTTATTTATATTTAGTATGCTTATGATCATGCCAGCAGGGTTAGCTTGGTAACACTTGTGGTCCTAGGTTCCATGTCCGCATCCGGGGGTAGCTCGGGGTATAACAACCATGAGTTGAGAGTTAGAGAATGTGACATTCGAAACACAACCTTTAGAACCAGATATGGGCATTATAGGTGTTTGGTTATGTATTTTGGGTTGACCAATGCACCAACAGCGTTCATGGATCTTATGAACAAAGTCTTCAAGTCTTACTTAGATATGTTTGTTAATGTCTTCATTAATGACATAATAATCTATTCAAGGAATTAAGAAGATCATCTAGTAAAATTAGAATAGTTATTAAGACCTTGAAAGAAAAGGTTGTGTATGCCAAGTTCTTCAAGTGAGTTTTGGCTTATGTCTCTAGCATTCTTGGGTCACATAGTTTCTGTTGATAGGATTAGAGTCGATAGCTAAAAGTTAGAAGGAGTTCATAGTTGGGCTAGACCCCACGTCTCCAACAAATATTAGGAGTTTCTTAGGTTTGGCTGGCTACTATAAAAGGTTATTTTTAAGGGTTTTCATTTATCTTGTTTCCCTTGACCAAGTTGACTCAGAAGACTGTAAAGTTTCAATGGTGTGAAGTTTCTGAGAAAATCATTCAGGAATTGAAAAAGAGGTTGACTACTCATCTAGTTTTGACCTTATAAGAGGGTACTCAAGGTTTTTATGTGTATTATGATAAATCAACATCAACAGTTTTTTTGGGTTGTGTGTTAATGTTGAAAGACAAGGTCCTAGCTTATGCCTCTAACCAATTGAAAGTTCATGAGAAGAAGTACCCAACCCATGACTTAGAGTTGGCTACTATGGTTTTCTCCTTGAAAATATGGCATCACTATTTGGACGGTGTTCATGTGGATATATTCAGTGACCACAAGATCCTACAATATGTAATCACACAGAAGGAGTTTAATATCAGACAAAGTAGGTGGTTAGAACTAATCAAGGATTATGGCATGATTATTCTTTAAAACCCAAGTAAGGCTAATGTGGTTGTTGATGCCTTAAGCAGATTATCCATGGGGAGTACCACCCATGTTGAGGAAAAAAAGAGTGACTTAGCTGAAGATGTGCACACACTTTGATGCTTAGGAATCAGACTTATGGATTCCACAAAAGGAGGGATAGCGATGTCTAATGGGGTTGAATCATCAATAGTGTCAGTAATGAAACAAAAGTAAGACCAAGACCCCATTTTACTTTATTTGAAGGAAAATGTTCATAGGAAAAGAATATTGACTTTTGAACAAGGGGCAGATGGTGTATTGAAGTACCAAGATAGATTGTGTGTACCTAGGGTGGATATACTCCAAGAGAGGATCATGGAGGAAGCTCATAGCTCCAAATATTCCATTCATTTGGCTTCCAAAAATATATAACACCATTTGAGAGAGGTATATTTGTGAGAAAGTATGAAGAAGGACACTGTTGGGTTTGTTGGCAAGTGCCCGAATTGCTAGCAAGTGAAAGTAGAGCAACAAAGATCTGGATGTTTGAATCATAATATAGATCTTCCAGAATGGAAGTGGGATATGATTAATATGGACTTCATCACAGGCTTGCTAAGGTCTCACAGGAAGCATAATTTTATTTGCATAAATTGTTGATAGAATGATAAAATCAGCCCACTTTTTGCTGGTAAAGACTACCCATTTTACCGGGAATTATGATAATTTCTACCTTAAAGAAGTCGTAAAACTTCATAGAGTTTAGATCTACATTATTTAGACAGAAGTGCAGAATTTAGTGCTCAATTTTGGATGGTTTACAAAAAAGGTTTGGATTCTAAAATGAACTTAAGCACTGCTTTTCATCTTCAGACGGATGGTAAAACAGCACATTCTATCCTGACCTTAAAAGATATGTTAAAGGATTTTTTGATTGATTTCAAAGGGAATTGGGATGATAACCTACCTCTCATTGAGCTCACTTAAAACAATAGTTACCATTCGAGCATCCAAGTGGCGCCATACTAAGCTCTTTATCGGAGAAGATGCATTGCGTCGTTCGAATTTGGTGAAGCAGGGTTGATAGGACAAGATCTAGTTAACCAAGCCATGGATAAGGTGAAAGTGATTCAAGAGAGGTTGAACATGGCACAGAGTCGCCAAAAGTCCTATACAAATGTTAGGAGAAAGTCGTTAGAGTTTGAGGTGGATGATTGGGTATATCTTATGGTTTCACCCATGAAATATGCTATGAGGTTTTGTACGAAGGGGAAACTTAGTCCTCGGTGTCTTTATCCTTATAGAATATCCAAGTTAGTTGGCAATGTAGCTTATGAGTTGGAGCTACCACAATAGTTAGCATCGTTCATCCGATATTCTATATTTATATGTTTAAGTAGTGAATAGGTGATCCTTCATTTATTGTACCAACTGATAATGACAGAATTAAGGATATCTTATCCTATGAAGAGATTCCAGTTCATCTTTTAAATCGTCAAGTTTGCAAGTTGAGAAAAAAAGAAGTTGCATCACTAGAGTCCTTCAGAGGAATCAATTTGTTGAAGAAGAAACTTGGGAAGCTGAGGAGGATATGAAGAAGAGATATCTACATCTCTTTAATTTTAAAATAATGCAAATCAAGGTACTAACTTTCTTCATAGTACTTTATGAACTATGAGTAAGCATTATTGTTATTTCCTTTAGGATTGTTGAGTGTTAAACTTGGCATCACTATTCTTAACATGATGAAAGAAGTCTCAATTGAGTACGAATGTTCTAAATAAGGAGATATTGTAATATCTCGTAGTTTGTAATAGCCAAGAAACTAAAATTTATCTTTTTTTTGAAGGAATAGGAAAAATCTGGAAAATTTCCTAAGTTCAAATAGTGATTTTTTGTCATTTTCAAATGGCTATAACTTTTAGCTCAGGATGATTTAGAGTCAGTTTTCTATATGATTGGAAATTCATTAGAAAGATCTTTCCAAAGGTGCTGGGTATGCACAATTTGGATATTGTATGAGGGAGATATGCCTTTTGAAAATTGGGTTGTTGAAGTGAGGAAAGCCCAATTCCAAAATTTTACTAAGGGCAAACTTCTCTTTTCACCCATCTATTTCCAAATTCATTTTAGCGGTTTATTAGGGGTATGAATAAGCCATAATTCGGTTTTAAAAATGTTATTCACGCTTAGGGCTTGGGAGAAAAGAGAAGAGAAGAAGGAGAAGGGAGAAAGACCTAGAATTAATCAAGAACACCAAGATTGTCGAGGGTGAGCCCTATTAATGTATGAGAGATCTTTCTATGTCGGGTTAGTTCACCCACAGAACAACTTGTTTAATTTAGTGAATTTTTAGTAGTTTAAATGATGATCATTGAAGTTCTTGAAGAACAATTGTTGAATTCTTGTTGTTTGAGTTGTAGTATGCCGTTAGATGATTTGATTCATGTTTCCGAGTATATTTACGGGTCTAATATATTCAGTATTTAGTTTATTAGTGATCCAAAGTAACTGGGGAAAGATCCATGGAAGTTTAGAAGGTTTAGAGTTGAAAACGGAGAAGAAAAGAAGACAATCCCGTCTGACAGGACCTGGTGCGCCACCCCAACCCAAGCCCCTCAGGACAGTCTCTAACCGTTAGGATCTGGTGCATCGCGCCATGTAGAGCCTCTCAAGAAAGATTCTATCTATCCCGCTTTGGTGCTCCGCGCCTTTCAAAGTGCCACGGACGCCTAGAGATCTCATTTTTCCCAATCTTTTCGTACTAGTTCCTAACTTATGTACCTAAAATTCCTAGTCAATTCCAATACTCTAAAGTACATTAAAACATCATGAAATCATCCATACACATGAAATCATGAACCTTGAATCCATAATACTATTAAAGGAAAGTTAAGATTAAAGTCTAAGAAGCTAAGAGTTATCTTAAGCTGAAGACATAAGTCAATGTAAAGTTTCTTACAGTTCCCAAGATTCTTATTTAAATGTTTTAACTTCATTTTAAGGCACAAGTTTCGAGTTAAACAAAGAGTAAAAGCTTTAGTATTTACTTCAAAGAAGTTAAGGGAACTAAGTATTCCCTAAAGAGTTGATTAAGATCAAAAGTTTCAAGTCAAGTAAAGAATAAAGAGTTGAGTTCACTTCTCAAATGATATAAGGGAACTAAGTATTCTCTAGAAAGTTTATAAATGTTTTTACATTTGAATAAGAAAAGGGAACATTGATTCCAAGAGAACTTTTAAAGCTAAGTGTTTAGCAATTAACTTTACCCAAAGAAAGGAAGTAAATTTAAAAGAATGAGCTGAAATACATTTTAGGAGTGGTATAGAGCACCGATGTGGGGATAGGAGTTCACATTAACTCAAGTCCGTATGTAAACCATGTAGCCATTATGGGTGTTAATTAATCATACTTTTAGATGATCACGTAATTTAAGTAAGTAGATCCACCGAGTTAAGGAGTTCTATTTGACTGTAAAGTATACGACACTTATGGTAGTGTGGGCAAGATGTTGTATCACCACTTAACCTCATAGTGGTTGTTATTATCAATTAGAGAATCTCCCATAGAACTATTTACTTTCGTATATAAGTAAAGTTGAGTTTGCTATTGAATTTTCATTAATGAGTTATGTTGCTTTAGAATTACAGGCTTTATATATATTGCATGTGTTTTAAATTGCTTTATATACAAAAGTTGAGTTGAGTATTTCTTGTTCATTTTATTCTCATAAAGCGTAACTTGTCGTTTAGCATTCCAACTAGCATTTTTGTACTTTCAATGTACTTATACCGGTTAGCCTGCATCGTTTCATGATGCAAA
Source organism: Solanum pennellii (assembly GCF_001406875.1). Lineage (NCBI taxonomy): Eukaryota > Viridiplantae > Streptophyta > Magnoliopsida > Solanales > Solanaceae > Solanum > Solanum pennellii. The sequence goes on along the minus strand of NC_028648.1, from coordinate 20,447,609 downwards.
CGCAGGCAACCATGATCAGCATCCAGCGCCTCATTGATCCAGTTCAAGCACTCAGATTCAGTGGTGAGTGGTGAGCCTCCTGTATTCCAGAGGATACTTTTATGTGCTTGTAGTCTTTCAATACATAATGTTGTGGGGTCTGTCCCAACAATTATCAAAGTACTTTTAGAGGCTAGATAGATGGATAGTCAGTCATTTAGTTTAGTTGAGTCATTTCATTTACAGATATTTTATTTTGAGACTTAAGTTCCAGTTTGACCAATATAATTTATTAAAGTTATTTATGAGAATGTTGTTTCTTAATCATTGAGTAAGTCTTTCGATGAGTTAAGTAAGCTAGACCAAGGGTGCTCTTAAGTCCACCAATGGTCATTGTGTGTCGGCCACGTCCAGGGTGTAGGCTTGGGGCGTGACACTCAAGTAGCTTTCTTAACTAGATGATGCTCCAATGGAACTTTCACAAACTTAATATTCTTGGTCCTCAACATCCAGGCATCACAACCAAGAATTGCATTTGGTTCCTCATCATACCGAAGGACCTTCTCTGACAAAAGTGAGTCCAATTTTTATGATGTAATGTCCATCCCAGGATACTTCTTAAACATAGATACATGAAACACTAGATGATGTCCTGATTAGCTCGGGGGTAAGATCAAACAATAAATCACTGTCCTTACACAATTAGAAATTTTAAATGGACAAATGTATAGAGGACTAATCTTGACCTTCATACAGATTCTCATCACCCCTATTATGCGTTACACTTTTAGAAGAACTTGGTCCCTCAAATGTCATGTCTCTTACCTAATAGTCCACCTAAATTTTCTATCGAATCAAGACCGTGAGAAGTTAAGCTTGTATGCATCTTACCTTGTCTTGGCCATCTTTCAAAAAATCAACCACAATGGTTTCACATTTTCACCCTCAAACTACTATGCGTGTGATCTATATTTCCTCCCATAAAGTTCCTCCAACGTTTCCATGTCAATTATGGTGTGTTAATTGTTATTATAAGAGAACTTGGACAACTGTAGGAACTTATCCCAAATTCCCTTGAAAGTCAATGCACATGCCCTCAACATGCCCTCTAAAACTTAAAATCGTTCTCTCTGACTGTCCGTCCGTCGTTGGATGGAAAGGTTTGCTAAAAGGTTGTTTAGTGACAAACTCCTCATGCAATTTTCACCAAAATGTTGTTGTAAACTACGTACCTCAACTTTTATATGATAGAAAGGCGCACCCCGTGCAACATCACTATCTCTATCTCTATATCATAAACCTTAGCCAATTGCTAAGCATTATAGTCTACTCAGATTTTAATAAAGTAGGCTGACTTTGTAAATTCATAAACCACTACCCAAATGAAATCATTTCCTGATAAGTCCAAGATTTAGGATAATTTAGAGCTTTTTTTTTTTTTTTAAATTCTAGTGTCCTTAAATTCCTAATATATGCAATAAAATGATGTTAAAGCATTGATTTTAAGGTATATCAGCTAAGGAGCAAGTCAAGGATACTACTAGGTAAAAAAGAGCAAAACAAGATGAAGAAATGGAGGACATGAGATCCTACTGATTGACAAGAGAACTCGGTGCAACACCTTGTTGCTCTTCGGCTCTCTTATTGTCTAGTGTGCCAAGCATGGGTGAGAAACCAAGTTGGCTATATAAGTGAGCATTCAGAAAATCATCCATCGATTCCACGGAAAAGGATCTGAATGCCAAAAATTACGGGGTGGCTGATGACCAATGCAAAATAGTTATACAAGGGAGACAAAAGGAGGATTGCAAAGACACACGAAAAACCCGGCTTAAACCACCGACTAGACTTAAAGTCTTAATTTTTAGAAACTATGAGAGAAATTATGATTTTCCACATTTAACATTCACAAAAAAATCTACAATATTAATTTTTTGAGATTATTATTCAAATTTTGATTAAATAAGAAATATTATTTTACGATAGCATATATTTTTGTAATTTATAGTCACATGTTATAAATATACATACATATTAATTTAGAAAAATAAATAAATGAAAGGAAACATTTAAAGAACGAAAATAACAAAAGTAAATTGAATAAGCCAGTACAATCTACTTGACTAACTCTTATTTTGGATAGGTTTTTATGAAGTTAATAAAAAATAATTTATTAAAATGCAAAACCTTTATATATGAATGTCCATACATATTATTATCCTAGCATGTAAAATAGCATGCCAATATTTTTATTATTCTTTTAGCAATTGTTTGTAGTTAGGTAAATAATGAATTTATATGCCTTTTAAATTTTAATTATTACAAAATATTTGTTCTTTTTTGAAGGTATGTTTTTATAAAAAATATATTATAAGAATACTAAGGATAGGGGGAACTATTACTTCTAACAATAATTCCAAATTTGGGAAAAATGTTAGGGTAGATAACATAGTATTATGAATTTCAATGATAAAGGATAAAATTTGAGGACATTCTTTGAAGCATTCACCTGAAGAGGTAAATTTGACTACTTTTTCACCGTCGACTTCTCTACCAGTGAGCTACTTTTGATCAATATACTTAATGTTGGGAACTGACACTTGTTCTTTGGACTACCTATGACCGAAGAAAATTGACTTTGTCACACTTTTTCTCAAAATTATTCTTATCAATATTACAATATATATACCTATTTAAATTTAGTAATTGTTAAATTTCATATATTAGATAATAACTTATTATTCAAATTTAATGAAATAGATCACCATTCATATATGTATTTGAAAGCATTCTTTTAAAAAACTTATTTTTTTAAAAGCAACAGAAAATTTTTTGTAGTTATTAACTTGGAATATATCTGCGGAGCACGTGTCCAAATACTAGTAAAAACAAACATCCACACCAAAATTTATGAATAATGTCACAAATTTAATGAAATTGAGAAATTTTTTAATTTTGTTGACGTTTAATCCCAATGCTCGGAAACATTCTACTAATGTATGTTGGATATGAGAGAGTCATGTTCTTCAAAAGAGAAGGATTCTGCAACAATAAACTTCTCCATTTCTCCATATAAATATTTTCATCATGATTCATAGCTGCTTCTTCAATACTAATGTCAGTTATGCTCTCTATCACATTGTCTGAATGTTTTAGATTAGCCTTGGCAAGAGCAACAAACATCATCTGTTTTACCGCTTGTCTCTCAATGAAACTTTGTTTCTTGATATCATAAATTTGAAACGAAAACTCAATCTTATCATCAATAGGTGCATTTGGATGGAAAATAGAAAGTGCAGAAGAAAATTCTTTAAAGCCCAAAATTCCCTTACGCTTTAAGTCAAGTAAGTCAAATATTGTTTCAACAAAGTTGTTTTCATTCCCATTTGTATTTTATATGAGGTTGTTTAGACAAACCTAGTCTTTTCAACTCATCTATCCACTAAAAAAACAATTGTCTTTGATAAAACAAATGGTCAAAGTTTTCTATGCATGATACTACTCCCTTTATTTACTTGTAAATTATTTTTTTGATATTAATTCAATATTGACATTTACGAAATATACATAAGTTAAGGTGTAATAGGATGAAAATATATGTAATTTTTTGTTTTTAAAAATAAAAAGCATAATAAAATCAGATTATAGATAATCTAACTAGTAACAATTAATGAAAAGAGTGTGTAGTGTAATCCGAACGGACTATCTGGCTGCTCGATAACCTTGTATATTAATATTTTATATTCTCAAGAAATTTTGTTCTAATATTACCTCGCTAATGGAAGAAACTAAATAAATAAGAATTCTTACATGTTATTGGCGAAATTATTGTGAGGTTTATGATATCAAGAGGGAAACAAAAAAAGTTATAAGTAGTTTATTTCACAAATGGGAAAGAAGCATCTTTGATAACATTGTATTTGACTTATTTTACACAAAGCGTGAAGTGAAAAGTAGTGTGCCTCACAACTTGGAAAACACTTTCTATTTTGACGAAAATGCACCTACTAATGATAAGATTGAATTTTCATTTCAACTATATGATATTAAGAAACAGGGTTAAATTGAGAGACAAGAGGTAAAACAGGTGATGCTTGTTACTCTTGTAGAGACTAGTCTAAAACATTCATACAATATGACAGAGAGCATAATTGGAACAGTTTTGAAGAAGCAGATACAAATTGCGATGGAAAGATTGATAGGAAGAATAGAGAAGCTTAGTGTTGCAGAATCCTTCACTTTTGAAGAAAATGACTCTCTCATATCTCAAGGCAAATATAATTTTGTTGTTTCCTCTAACCATGAAATTCTTGGAGAAATTTTTTTGTGCTAATGTATATAAATAAATATATTTTGGAAAATGTATGGAAAAATAAGTGAATGAATCTGTTATTTATTTTGTTGTAATATGAAAGTGTAAAAATGTATTTAACTACATTTATAATTGGGGAAGATCCATAAACATAAACCAAGCTATTAAATTCATTTCATCTATATAAACTAGATTTATAATTTGAAAATGTTGGAAATATTGAAAGGTATACTAATAGTATTTATCTTATTGGAAGGAGATCAGAGCTTCTATTTTCAATGTACGCCTACCTCAACCAAAAAACACACATATCCATCAATTAAAATGAAACTAAAGTCAAATCAAGCTGAAATAAATAAAATCTACCAATAAAAAACAACTTGATTGAAATGAATCTAAAAAAACAAAGACACATCAATTAAAAAGAAAGTAGACTCAACTCAGGCTAAAAACACACAAATATATCAATTAAAAAATCAAACTCAAATAAAGCTAAACAAGAAAATATCTATTGATAAAAAAGAAACTGGACTCAAATCAACCTAAAAACACATATACATCAAGTAAAAACACAAATCCATCAATTCAAACGTTACTAGACTAAAATCTATCTCAAAAACATATATCCATCAATTAAAAAGAATCAAGACCTAAATCAATCATGCAATACTTATCCAGAAATTAAGTGCATTTGACCTAAAATCAATATAAAAAAACAAAGATCTATTACGTAAAAAGAAACTAGACTCTAATCAACTTGAAACATACGGGTCCATCTATCAAAAAGAACAAGACTCAAATAAAACAGAAAAAAACATAAATTCATCAATTAAAAAGATATTATACTCAAACCAAGAAGAAAAATACCTATTCGACAATAAAATAAACTAGACCCAAACAAATCTTAAAAACATAGATCTATTGATTAAAAAGAAACTTGACCAAAAATCAAGCTGAAAAATACAAATCTATCAAGTGAAGAGAAACTAGACTCAGATCAAGGTAAAACACATATCTATCAATTGAAGAGAAACTAGACTCAAATAAATCAAAAAGAGATGGAACCATCAATGAAAAAGATGGTAGACTCAAATCAAACAAAGAAGGAAGAGAAATAGTTACATAGATCTAACCAATAGGCACCCAAGATGACAACCCTCTATAGATTCCTAGGGTTAAAAAACAATGATTCCACCGAACTAAACATCTTTTTAGAAAAAAGAGATAAATATTAACTTGTTAATCTATGATTAAAGATACGAGAATTAGTTAAGAAGAAAAGGATAGAGATCTTACTAAGAAAGATTGGCATATACGAAAGAGGGTAATGTGTCTTGATCACCCAAAGTTGAAATTGAACATGACTAATATTATTGAACTTCATCAGCATCAACTTATTCATTAGTGGGAGCATGTTGAGAAGAGAAATGTTGAATCCCTATTAGAAACTCTAGTAATATAGTAGTCCATATAGCAATAAGTCTTTTTTTATTCTGGACCTTTTTTGTGTGTATTTTATTCTTTCTGTATCGGATTTTTTGTGTTTGCTAGGGCTCTAAAAAATATTCATGTGTTAATTTATAACACAACAAAGTCCTTTTCATTTCTATAGAAAAACATGTTGTGGAATCAATAGTTATTCCTTATTACCGTGAATGATTGAAAAAGTAAAGTAGAAAATATATATTCTTAAATGTAGTTCTAGATCATATTTTAGTAGAGTATCTAAACTATATGTTTATTTCTCTTTGTTAATAAACCATTTTTACAAGAAAACTGTTGGCATAAAATTTTATAATAACACAAAGATAAAAGAATTTATTCAGTACACAAGATATATATTAGTTTATTTTAAAAATTTCACCTATCACATTTGAAGTGTTATAATATTTGATTAGAGTTAAAATAGTTTACCATTACAATTTTTATATTTATAAATTAGGCAAGATGAAGTGTAGACCAAGTAGTGTAGATTTGTCAAGACCCAGGTCGTCGTGATTGACACCTACAATAAACCTCTGGAGGAAAAAACCATTACTACATCAAAAAATAAGGAACATAACGGTAAAAAATTTTTTAAAGATAGAGAAGAAGACTTAAATTTCTAAGGAAAATTTCAGTTCCCATAAACTACAAAAGTTCAACAAAGATACTATCAAAACATTTGCAAGAAACAACTCCTAGAAGTTAAAAGTCAATTTACTAAAAACTCTACTAAGGACATGTATAAGAACAAGGGGTGAAGTCCTAACAAAAAATAAAAATAACTAAAGCAATAGTCTAAGTTCGAAGAAAATGGAATTAACAAAATTGAACTCATGGCATCCTAGAAAAACTAACCCATGAATCCGGTCTCGATAACTTATTTCCTAGCTGAGGTCAATCGGTAACCGCCTAAAGCAACCATGTACTCAACAAAGAACGAGCAAGTGCATTATAAAAACACAATTATAATGCATTGGTATGATCACGCGTCTACTCCAATAAATAAAACATAGAAAAACAATCACAACAAAATAACAACACATGTACAGTAAACAAGGATCCATTATCCTTTGAAGAGAAACATATAATTCCTAATATCAAGAAAAATTATACATTCATATTTAATAATAGTGATCCTCTTATGGAACCCATACCAAGCTCTTTGTGTGCCGGAATGTTACACCAGATCCAATATACATGCGTCGGAACATGACACTCGATCAAAAATATGTGTCGGTACTTGACACACGATCCATAATATGTTTTGGAACGTGAAACCTGATCCCAAAAATGTGTTGGAATGTGAGACTTGATCCAGTCGACACAACAACAATTACAAGTCACACCCATAATGACTGATGCTCATTGCGAAACAATCAAGTAATTGATTCACCACATATAATTAGTGATATACATTTACACATTTACATTTTAATCGTTTTACATTCCTCATTCCCATACAAAAATGCATACAACAAAGCAATTTACCGACTCATACCACACAAACAGGAAATCAAACCATCAGCTACATCAGAACCAAGTTTGAATCCACCTACGACACTTGAGCCTTCTCCTTTCAGATTCTTTTTGCTTGTTCTAGTTGTACAAAGAAGTAATTTAACACAAAGATCAATAATTGAGGTCTAATTTATTCTAATTTTAACCAATCCAAAAACCCTAGACCAAACCCGTGATGGTAATATGCATCTGTGCTTTTTCCACCATCCAAATACTATAAGTTCTACGAATTGGAAAACAAATAATCCTTACTTTTGGAACAAAAAGTCGAGGGAAATTGTCAAGAAATTGCCCTGGGTCGTCTCCTAAGATTTAGAGAAAAGTTTGTAGAAAAATAATTAAACTAGGTCATCCCCCGACATAGTTCACGACTGGACCGCAAAGGTGGACCCCAACCCACCTTAGTGACCCTACCCCTTGCAGGAATATTCCCACTTTGGCGGCTTTCAATAATACAAAAGCTTGGAAATTTAGCTCCCAACCCCCATTACACAACACTCATTAAATTAGGACTTTCTCAAACTACCTTTTCACACCAAGATAAGTTTTGGGAGTTGTACTTACCAAAATTTGATTTTGCAACACCGTAGGGTCTCCTTGACGTCTTTGATATGCACTCATGTGATCATATTCAAAATTTGATACCCCATTCATTTTTCGAATTTTCCTACACCTTACATGACATTGAGTTTTTTCAAAATTAGGAGTAGGCTACAATCATCAATTCACTAAGAAAAAGTTTTCTTGCCCAAATTAATTACCCGTTGGCTTTTCAATAATGACGGGAACATGTCACTACACTAGAGCCACTATACCCATCACTCGTCCCCGAGTGTAAACTAGGAAAAACTGGCTAAAGTGATAGTAGAGCAGTACTGTAACATCTTGTAGACAAAAATATCTAGGATTTAACAAAGAAACTAAGAATACTGTTTTTTAAAGAACGGGAAAAATATGGAAAATTTCTAAAGTATAAAAGTACGTTATTGGTCATTTTCAAAAGGTCATAACTCCCAGCTAAGGATGAATTAGGGAAAGTTCTATATATCGTTGGAAAATCCTTGAGGAGATATTTCCAATGCCACCGAGTTTTCACATTTTCGATATCATATGAGGATATATGTCTATCGAAAGATGGGTTATTAGACTGAGGAATGTTCAATCCTGATTTTTGTAAGGGTAAAGTAGTATTTTCACCCTACTATTACCTAAATTAATATAATGGTTTATTAGGGGTAATATTAAGCCTTAATTAATACACTTAGGGCTTGGGAGAATACAACAGAGAAGAAGGAGAAAGGATAATAGACCAAGATTTCGCCAAGAACGCGAAGATCGTTCAGTGAACTTTGTCGGAGGTGATACCTTTAAGGTATGTGATATCTTTATGTGTTGGGTTCTTCCGCCCACAAAACAATTGTAACGACCTGTTTAGTCGTTTTAAGCAGCAGATTTTATTTCAGGAAAAACTGTCTGAGTCGACGGAACCCCGACGGACCGTCATGGGCACGACGGACCGTCGAGGGGGTCTCGTTCGAAAACACTTAGAATTCTGAAATTTGGGTACTGAAATCGACTCTCTGAACTTCGTAACGGAATGGCAGGACGGACCGTCGTGGGCACGACGGACCGTCA
>NC_028648.1:20434011-20434269 GCF_001406875.1 Solanum pennellii | reverse complement strand
TCCCATTTCCATACCCCCTTATAGAATGGCTCCAGCAGAGTTAAGGGAGTTAAAAGCCCAACTTCAAGAATTGTTAGGGAAAGGCTTTATTAGACCGAGTGCATCCCCTTGGGGTGCTCCTGGTTTGTTTGTGAAGAAGAAGGATTGGAGTTTGCGGATGTGCATAGACTACCGGCAGTTGAACAAGGTAACTATTAAGAACAGGTATCCTCTTCCTCGCATTGATGATTTGTTCGATCAGTTACAAGGTGCTTGTGT
>NC_028648.1:20393742-20429008 GCF_001406875.1 Solanum pennellii | reverse complement strand
TGTCTAGATGCCTTGAAGTTGCGGCATGGACTAGCTTTTGTTTATTTTAGCTTCTTAGAATACTCTTAGTTTAGTAAATTGATCATAGATGTTCTTGTGGTGATGACTTCCAGATTTTGGGGAATAATAGATGTTGAATTTTAGAAGTTATTGAATTGGTTTTTAATTAATGAGTTTAAGTCTTCCGCATTACTTTCTGTTGATATTAAATTGAAATGTTAGGGTTTAGATTGGTTGGTTCGCTCACATAGGAGGGTAAGTGTGGGTGCAAGTCGCAGCTCGGTTTTGGGTCGTGACAAATATATGTTTAATTCATCACAATTAGAGTATATCAAATAATCAACATTGAAGTTCTTGATGAAAAACTGTTCAATTCTTGTAAGATATGTTGTAGTACAACTTTGGTTGTTTGATTCGTGTTTCCGGGTTGTTTTATGATTGTAGACTGTCGCATATTGAGAATTTTAGTGATCGTAAGGGGTTTGGGTGATATCAATGGGAGTTCAGAAGGTTTAGAATTTAAAATAAAATAAGAAAAGTCAGGAATCTCATCTGCCAAGCCCTTAGGCCCCGCGCCTGCCAAAGCCCATCAGGGAAACCTCTATTTGACAGAGCCTGGCCGTCGTGCCAGCCAGAGCCTCTCAGGAGAGTCTCTATCCGTAAGGCTCTGGCTCCCCGCAACTATTAGAGCGACAGGGTCACCTGGAGATCTAATTTTTTCCCCATCTTTTCGTACTAGTTCCTAAGGATGAACCTATAATTCATAGTTTATTCAATTACTCTATAGAACATCTAAACACCATGAAATTATCCATAAACATGAGATCATGGTCCTTCATTCCATAATCCAATTCATTGAAAGTTATGATTAAAGTCAAAGAAGTTAAGAGTCAAGTTTAAAAGTGAAGAAGCAAGACAAAGTGAGTTCATTAGGGTTTGAAGAGTCTTAAAGAAACTTTTTTACATTGTTTTAAAGGCTCAATATATAAGTTGAGCAATGAGTAATAAGTTGAGTCGCAGTCTCAACTATTATTTCCTAAGATTTATGTTTCAAGTAAAGCAAAGAGAAAAAATTTATTATAAGGGAACTAAGTAGTCCCTAATAGTATAAATGTTTTCACATTTTGAGAAAGAAAGGAAGCTAGACTTCCACAGAGCTTTTGGCTAGTTTAAAAAAGAGGAACTATCATTTTCAGAAGAGCTTTTAAAGCTAAGCAATTACCTTAAACCAAAGAAGAAGTTGTTTTTAAAACATATGAGCTATGTATTTTAGGATTAGTATTGAGCACCGATATGGGGATGCGAGTTCATATCAACTCAAGTTTCCATAAACCATGTAGCGAGCATGAAAAGATTAAAGTATCATATTGTTTAGATTATTCCTTAGTGCTTTTAAGATAGACTAGTGGATCCACTTAGTAGTTAAGTAACTATACCGACGACAAGGCTTAGGGCAGTCCTGTTGCAATGTGAGGTAAGACGGTGTACCATCCATTAGGTTAATAGTGATTGTTGTCGGTTAGAGAATCTCCCACAAAAACTCTATTACTCTTATATACAAGTGAAGTTGAGTTTATTATTGCTTTTTTGTAATGAACTAAGTGTTTACATTGTTTTACAAGCTTTTAATATATTGCACGTGTCTTTACTTCTTCATATTGAGTTCTGACTTCTTGAGTTGAGCAGAGCCAAGGTAAGTTCATTCTTAATACTTTATATCTTACTAGTTGTTATTTTTCCAACTCACATAATATTATATTCGATATACTAATGTAAGTTGACATGTATCATCTTATGATGCAGACACAAGTATCAAGGATCAACATATAGAACCTTATTGATCGAACTTGAGAAATCAGAGACAGTGGTGAGCCTCCTTGCATTCTTAAGGACTGTTTAATTGCTTTCCATATTTCCTTAGTAGAATGCTGTGGGGTTTGTCCCAATATTAATATTAGTATTAGTAGAGGCTCTATAAACAGATAGATAATCAGATATTAGTTTTGAGTCTCTCTTTATTTACAGATATATATTGATTTGAGACTTAAGGGTCATTTTTGCCAAGAAAATTATTAAAGTATTCTCATAACAATATCTCTTGCTTTACAATTGAGTATGTTAAGTCTTCCACTATGCTATGTAAGTCAGGGCAAGTGTTCACTCAAGGCCAGCAGTGGTTGTTGGGTGCCGGCCACGTCCATGGTGTTGGCTCTGGCCGTGACAAATGCATAAATTAATTAACAATTGAGGATACTTGTCTTGCATGTCCTTCTCGGTTGCCCAGTATCTTCCTCGACTTGGTATTGCTTCAATTGAACTTTTAAAAAGTTTATATTCATGGTTCAACTTCTATTGTCACAACCCGAAAAGTATCCCCTAGAAGTTAAGGAGCACCCCCGTTTCGTGACTGGGCGTACTTGACCATTAGAGGTCTTGTACATGCCCTTTCAATATCGTTCATTATATAAGACATGAAAAGTAGTGTAGATGAAAAATTGTCATGACAGTTAATATAAAATTGAATTCTTTATAAATACTTAGAAAAATCTCATTGTCACAAGACAACATAAGACATGACATAATAAACTTAGGGACACGATCCTCTACATTTGAAAGAGATACATAATAAGTCTTTACATAAAGTTACTAAGAATATATGAATTATACCCTCGAATATATGAGGACACACTTTGTCTTGAGAGGAACTTTCCCAAGTTTTGCCTTCTAGAATTCAACCTTGCTTCCAACCTATACTTAGATAGCATAGCAAAGTATGGGGTTAGTACAAATAATATACTAAGTATGATATATGCAAAAAAATGCGAAAAGGGATGTTTTAGTAAAATAACATTTCATGCAAATTTAGCAAACCATTCAAGAACTTAAAAGCCAAACACCATAACAATCATCATTTACACTTAGAGAAGTATTTCCATATTTTTAAACTCAAAAGAACACCTTATGGTAAACTTCCTTAACTTTTACAATAAACTCAAATTGACATCACAGTGAACCATTTATAACAATACAATGAATTCATCCTATTCTAAGGAGTGAACTTCTAATGCCAAATCGATCCTCAAGACTACCCCTATTGTCTTACTAACCTTGCGATAACAAGCCCCCACTCAATGACAAGACACTAGAAGAACACCCAACAAACCACTAAAGTATTCCATTTTGGAATGCCTACTTAGTGCAATCAGTAGATGGCATCCCATACCACAACCTACCCTAAGTAGCACATTCTTTTAGAAGGTTTGGCACCAACTCTTACCTTTCGGAAGGTCCGACTTAGTGCAATAAATAGATAGCGTCTCATACCACCACCTACCCAAAGTAGTACGTTCTTTTAGAAGACTTAGTTCATTCAATTCAAATAAGTCTCACCAAGACTCCCTTTTCAGATTGCCTACCTAGTGCAATGGAGAAATAGCGTCCTATTCCACTACCTACCTTAAGTAGAAAACTCTTTTAGAAAAATTAGCACGTTCATTGCTTTTGTGGGAGTTAGCTTAACCGAAATAGACCATGAAATCTAGATATGTAATCACGATATTAACCCCTATCGTATGAGGGATCCCCACTTGCCTAGAATGAGGTCATTTTGTTTGATTTTACATGGCTTTCCAAATTGCTACACCTATGCGGGCGCATAGTTAAGGGATAAGGAGATTGCTACAAAATAACACATTCTCTACTAACGAGGAGTACTCATATCAAGAGGTACATTCAAATACAACATCTAAACTCACGAAGTGTAACCACCTCTTCTTCATATCCTCTCGGTGCTAGGCATACTTCCCACGGATTCTAAACATTATATACTATAGGTTAAGAATAACTAGTGAACACCACATCTCAACTCACGAAAGGGATTCGTCCTCAAACCTATCTTAGAAAGCTCATGGGATGAAATGGGGTTGCTACTAAACACTTCATATCAAATCACGAAAAGTGTTCACCCCAAAACTCCCCTTTTGGACTTAACTTAGCTTCATTCATTCATTCAAGTGTGAGTGTGTGTGTACATGTGAGCACACCTTGCACATAAATCATTTAATTTACATTTCATTTTATGCATGTTTAGACCTTCTTTCATCACATCACACACTTTACATGCTTCACATAATCATATAAGTTCTGTAGACATAATCCTTAAAATACTTCATAACAACCTTCTTAAACAATTAATAAGAATTACATATTTATCATCTCACTTTGCATAACAAGACTTCATAGCCCCATTCACAATTAACTAGTAACTTCACATTCATATAATTCAAGTAAACACCGTCACCAAGAAAGTGGACCGTACCAATCAAGAGCATTTCGAAATTGAAACTAAAAAACATAACCAACTTACCCTTTAATCCAATATTTCATACCCTATAACATTTTTCTAAATATTTAATCTCAATAAAGCCCTTTGGGAAGTATCTAAACATCAATAACAACATAAGGAAACCAAACTTCAAAGGTTACAAAACTAAGCTCATTTAACCCATTTCTTAAGCCAACACAAGATAAAGATCTTTAACATGATTTCGTTGACGTTTTAACCTTAAAATCATCAAATAACAGTATAAATACCACTATTAAGTCATTATAAACGTTTTCATGCAAGACCCATACTTAGATTTGAAGATAAATGAAACTAGGGTTGTAAATCCGTTTTGAAAATTCATTTGAAGGGACTCCTTGAATTGAAGAGAGTTAAAGTATGGATACCATACCTAACATTCAATACAAACCACTGATTTTTGATGAAGAAAACATCCCTACCAGCCCTCCAAGTTCTTCTTGACCTCTAGCTTCCGTGGTGACTTGAGAGAGAATTCTAAGAGAGACGGGTTTTGGGTTTTAGGAAAAGGGGTCTAAAATTTTGTTCTTAGGGTTTAGAACACTTTAATATACCTAATAAACCCTAAAACAAACATCATAGGGTCTTAAAAGACTTGGGGTGAATTCACAAAACACCCTAAGACTTAACAGTCAGCATGCAGTTTTTGGGACAGCCACCATCGACGGACCAACCAACGGTCCGTTTGTCAAGAGATGGGCTGTTAGTTAGGTCTCGTTGGTTGGAGCTGCAACTCAAAAACTTGCAGGTTTTCATTCCCAACCGACGTACCAGTTCGACGGTTTGTCTCCTGGTTGACTGGCCATCTCTTGGGCTACAGGCCGTCGATTGGCTCGTTGACTGGTCACTGCTTTTAGCAGTTTGGTCCAAGTCTTGGGCCCTTCATGTAGGATCCTTTGTGGGTCCTAGGTGCGGTCGTGTCCGTACGTTAAACCCCCTAAACTAAGTCGTCTATGTCTAAGGAACATTCCACATCAATTTTGATTAAAATGAACACGTAAAACTCACTCAAACACATAAAGACACGCAAGCGCTATCTAAGGCATACCTCTCGAACGTCCCGGACATTCTTGGACATTAGACCTCCAAACATAACAAAGCTTCACACACTCACTAAGAAAACTAAAGTTACTCATTTTAACTTCAAATTAACTCAATAAGCACTCATGAGTCTCTAGTTCACCTTATTTCATTTTTGGGCGGTTACAACTATCAAGAATTGCGAATGGTTCCTCCTCTTCCGTAAGGACATTGTCTAACAAAAGTGAGTGCAATTTATTGATGTAGTTTGAGTTTCATCCCCTTGATGAATGAGCAATCCTCTATGCCTTAGTAGTAACTAATTTTGTAGCATATCTAGAGAAAAATAGAACTTAACCCATAAGCAGGTACAGACGTACCACCCAACTCAAAAGCAATAAATTCATCCTTCTTGTTATCCCGTAAAGTTTGGGTACCATAATTTTCCAGAAACAGAGCAAGGAGTTTGATCCAAAGTAACTGGGGCAAAACTTACTATCTACATTCCACATAGGCCCTCCACCACTGCATAGCCTCACCTTGAAGATAGAAACACACAAACTCTACTCCATGTTTATGTACAACACCAAAAATGTGAATCCTAGCAAATCAACCAATGAACTCATAGGCGTCCTCACTCTCAGAACCTGGGAACACAAGAGACTTCAACTTAAAAAACATAGTCAACATCTTATGCTTATTACTAATAATCACGGGACCCAGAAAGGGACGGATGAAGGACTCAATTCCTAATGTTCCATCCTTTCATGGAATTTTAGCAATAACTAGGTGATTCCCGCATGTTGAGTGCCTTGCACGGTTGAAAGGATTCCATTACTTACCACCTCCTTTAGAAACGACATTATCTAATGAGCTAACATAGGGTCTATGTGAGGAATAATTGTAGTCTCAACATTTACCTCCTCCTTTTGTCCAACATCTCCCTTATTCTTGGTTTCCATATTATTTTGTACCCCTTCTTGGGGTGTAGAAGGGGCATCCTCCATCGAAATATTCTATTCTAGGGATACATTCCTGGGAGGTGCTGCCCTTCCATGACTTCTGACCCTTCCTCTATCTCTAGCCCTACATGGACCACGACCTCTTACTGTGTGCTTCTATAGTAGCTTATTGACGGGAGCTACGAGTCTTATGCCATTAAATCTAGTGTTTACCATTTAAGTTCAGAAGATCGAAGGAGATTAGATACCAATTTGCATCACCAAATACAAATTTGAATCAAGTTGGCACTAAAGGAGACATGAGAAGACATAGAGATTTCGTAAAGTACGTATACCCTCTCAAAGAAAAGTATAGATGTCTCCGTACCATAGCACAATACTCTACTAGACTTATTTTTGTAAAATGAGATTAGTGAACCCACGACCCAAATCATTGTGATTGGAGATCACACTAGTCCGTTGGTGGGAGAACCATTACGACCACCCAACTATGACACATAACGATAAACCAAACATTTCATGATAGATATATATGTTTAAATATATGATGAAAAATAGAGTTCTAATATACTCCAAAAGTTTAATAAAATAAATACTAAAACATTTGTTGAAAACAAATCCTTGAACCTGAAAGTCAATGTACCAAAACTCTAATAACAAAAAGTCTAAGAACAAGGTGTACAACCCCAACCATCATAAAAATATCAAAAGCATTATTCTATGTCCGGAGAAAATTGAATAAACAAAATTGAACTCATGGCTTCCTGCAAGAACTTGCTCACCCTTGAATTTGGTCTCTATTGGTTATGTCTTAGCTAAAGTCGATCATATCCGCATTAAGATGCCCTTTATGCAACAAAGAATGAGCAAGTGCAGTATCACTATACAACCACATTGTACTAGTAAGATCACAAAACTAGTCCAATAAGTGAAACATATGCAACCATTCACAATGAAGTGTACACACATATACAGAATAGACATATAAGTTATCCTTATAAGTGCAACATATCATTCCCAATATCGACGGAAATTAGACACTCACATATGATAACAAATGTCCTCGTATGAAACCCATACAAAACTTTTAGTTTGTCAGAACGTTACACCCGATACAATATATGTGTTAGAACGTGAAATCCGATCAAATATATGTGTCAGAATGTAGAACAAGATCAAGTCGGCAAAACCACAATCAAATGTAACACCCATAAGGAACAATATTCATTATCACTCAATCAAGTAATGGGTTTATGGGATGTAATTCTTCCTATACATATAATCATTTTCATTAGGATCTGTTTACATTCCTTTTCTTATACATACATGCCAAAAAAAAGCAATTAACAGACATATATAACACAATGATGAAATCAAACCATTACCTGAATCAATACCGAGCTTGAATCCTCCTAAGACACTTCTGCCTTCCCCTTGCAAATTCTTTCCTCTTCTTCTAGGTGTAAAAACGAGTAATTTTATACAAGGATCAATAATTAAGAAATAATTTATGAAGATTACAACTAACCCAATAACCAGAGACCAAACACACGATCCTAATGTGTAGCTAGTGCGTTTTCAACCGTAAACATAAGCCCCAAATGCTCCCTCAATAATAATTACCAATGAATGTTTATTGTAATGATTGAAAATGGACTAGGGGAGTAAAATCCTTACCTTTAGTACCAAAATTCACGGAAAACTGTCAAGAAATCATCACGGGTCGTCTCCTAACTCCTAAGAATAAATTTCTCAGAAAAATAACTAAATTGGTTGTTTTCCCCGACTTATGTAGCAAGTTGCCCGCCACTTACAGCAGACTTCAACCCGCCATAATGGCCCCACCTTACAAAGAATATCCCGCCCCAGTGGCTTGCATGGAGACAAACTACGCATTTGAATTTCCAGCCACCATTTCACAACACACTTTCAAACCATGATGTTCTAAAACTACCCCTTCACTCCAAGATCATTTTTGGGAGTTCTACTCGCCCAGATTTGATTTCGTGAACTCGTACATGATCCATAACGCCTTGTCTCTATATTCATGTTGTCCTATTTACAATTCGATCCTTTATTGATTTTTAGATTTCCGTGGACATTAGACTTAGATTTCATCCAAATTTTGTAGTAGGTTATAATTTTTCAAGTCACTTCTAAAAAATTTTCTGGCCAAAATTCTTTCCTCGTTGTACTTCAAAATTATATTAGAACTTGTTGGAATTGACCAGTTTTAAATTTACAACAAGAATTTGTTAGTTTGGAAACTAAATTTATAAATAAAATGTTACAAGCCTGTATACACGCGATTAAATTGAGAATAAACAATTGGCACATTTGACAAAATGTTTTGATAAGTTGTTGTACTTCTCAATGACTATATACCTTAGTTATTTTTTTTAAAATACATCAAAATTAATTATTTTAACAAAAAAAAAAAGGAAAGATTAATAAGAATTTAAAAATAAAAATTTCACTGCTTCATTTTGGGAAAAATATATTAACAATTACAAAAAACTAAGGACATATATACAAATACAATTTATGGCATCTTAAATGTTGCCAAATTTTTTTTTCTTTCATTTATCAATGAGGTTTCATAATCAATTTACATCAAAATTTTGCTTGTTCAGTAAACTTATATAAAGGGACATCAAGATTATATCGAATTGTTGCAATACTACCCCGAATAATGTTTGAACTAAAAATCGAACCAATATTTATTGTGAGTAGGATTTTGTCGAGGAATTTAAAATTTTCATAAGTTTTAAGGTCACTAGGTATATCACCTTGACTTCTAGAATGGACAAAAGAGAATTCATTAGAGTAATTCCTTAGCTCTTTTATGTTTTTTTGTCAACGTTAAATGATCATAACTTTTAGCACATGATGAATTTTGAGACCCATAAGATATCAAATAAACGGTCTTGGAATCCTCTTTCCAGTGACACTGAGTTTACTATTCTGTCAAGATCGTATGAGGGAGATACACACATTTGAAATTAGAATTTCTAAATAAGGAAAGTTACCCAAAAATGTGAGGGGTATTTTTGTTTTTTCTTACCGAGTCAGATTTGAACGTTTTCTATAGGATTTTAGGAGTCTAAACTGATTAAAATTTGTTTCATTCATCGCCAAAAGAATTTAGGATTTAGAGAGAATATTCGAGAGGAGAAAACGTTCATAGTTTCAATCATTCATTATAAAATTCAACATTTCGCCCAGAACCTAGTTCTTTGAGGTATATATGCTTTCATAGAGTTGGGTTTGTTCACCCATATATCAATTATGAGTTTCTTTTGGGAAAACCGAAAAGGGTTCAATGAAAACATCGAGAACGACATCAAACTTCCTAGCTACCAACGGTGTAACTGAAAAAAGAGTAGCACCTGGGTCAAGCAATGCATAAATATTTATAGACAACTCTAGTAATATACCCGTCAGGACATCGGGAGAGGTTCCTTGTTCACCCCTAGCCTTGAGTGCATAGAAACAGTTCCTTTTTTGGAGCGTTATAACAAAAACCGCTTGGTTGAGCTTTACCATTCCCCTTGCCTTGGCTTCTCACATTAGGAAAATCTTTCACCATATGTCTACCCTTGCCACAACCATAGCAACTATTAGTCCCAACAAGACATTCACCCACGTGTTTTTTACCACACTTTCCACAAGTTGGTCTCTCTTTTGGTGGATCAACATTTCTCCCATTTAGAGGTTTAAGATTAGAACCTCTATCATTGCGATTCTTGGATAAATTAGAAGGAACCTAATTTGAAAACCTCTTCTTAAACTTAGGCTTGTCATGAACATCAAGCCTACTCTTGAAAGAACCACTTTCAAATGACTTTGCCCTATTAGCTTCCCTATTCCTCTTCCATAGACGACTTTCCTCAACCTGTGGAGCATGAAACATCAACATAGAAAGATCCATATTGCCATGAAGTATGGCTGCAATAAATTCTTCTTCAAGCTCTTCAGACACACCCGTTACAAAACGGCTCATTTCATCCCTAGCATTAGTAACCAAAGAAGAAGCATATTTGGACAACTCAATGAATTTCAAGGAGTATTCCTTGACACTCATACCTCCTTGACGAAAGTTAATGAACTCCTCTAGCTTAGTTTCTCTTTGCTCTCTTGGGAAGAATATGTCAAGAAAGGCCTTTTTGAAGAATGACGAAGGTTAATCAACTCCTCTAGCTTAGTTTCTCTTTGCTCCCTTGGGAAGAATATGTCAAGAAAGGCCTTTTTGAAGATCTCCTAAGTTAAGGGACAACCTCCTAATAGCCATACTATCCTTCCACTGATTGTACCATGTCTGGGCCATGTCCTTAAGTTGGTATGCACCAAGCTCAGCCTCCTCAGCAGTACTCACCCCCATAGCAAATGAAATCGTGTAGACCTCATCAAGGAAATCTTGGGGGTCTTCATCAACTTTTTATCAAAAGTACATAGGAGGATTCATTCTCGTAAAATCTCACAAACGACTAGCCATAGTATTAGCATGTTGGTTCTCTCAAGGTGCAACCTCCTTGTTAGCTTGTGTCGTAATGGCATGAGCTTGGGTGGTGATGTCTTGGGCCATTTTGAATAGGGTTGCCCTTACCTCACCATCCGTCATAGCCGGAGGATTCACCGAAACTTCATCATTTGCACTAGCTTTCACTAGAGGAGCATTTCGATTACCTTAGGGAGTAGCTCCCGCATTCGCAATCTCTTCTCATACACTTCTCGTGGCTGTCCTTCTTGTGTTCATCGCCTATAACCATAAGAAAGGTGTTAGCAGGTAAAAGACACATAGTGTCAAAACTCTAAAGGCACGGCATTGGAGTATCATGAAGAGAGAAATTTCCTAGTCATCATATAGCCTCTCATCCATAAGTGTGGCGCGCATCATAATCAGAATAAGATACTATGTAACGTTGTTCAGTGAGACATTGAACCTTAGGATATTTAACCTTATGCTTTAATACCAAGATTATCACACCTGGAGAGCATACCCCAGATGGGGTCGGTGTCGTCTTTCTCTCAGAGTACTCGGACGAGCCCTTAGCATTCGTCATAACATGTGATCAGTAATAATTGCAGAAAATTTAAAACTTCGACTTGAAGTATACTTTGACTTCATACTTATCATTCATAACTCATACTATCTTCTAAGAAACTGTCTCACATATATAAAACAATCTAAGAGTGCAAATATGGACTTGGTCAATACATAGTCAATATGTCAAATAGGCCTTAATACAAAAGAATCTAAACAACATAATGGAAATAGCATATTCCTAAAACTACTACAAATCTGTGCAAGTTAGAATATGAAAGAGCATCCCCAAACATGCGGGCCTACTAAGACTTGGAGAAAGAGTTCCAAGCTTCTTCAAATCAACCGCCTTAACTTCAATGGTCGGAACCTAAGTTTTAGTAAAATAAAGTAATGGGGTTAGTATGCCACATATACTAAGTATGGGTATATGCACATAACAATAAGGACATGCATGAAAAAGGATCATTTATCATATCTTCTGAAAACATGCTAAGTCATATGAAAGTATTCAATGTACATACCATATTACATAAACAAGTTAAGGATTCCATCAACATAAATCATGATCGTAAGCAAAGACATATTATAATAGAATCATATTAACTTTTCATATTTAGTAGATCACGTAACATAGCATACAAAACACATACCAATGATTCCATCCCCAACCTACAAGTACAATTGTCATGGGAAGCCCCATAACCCCACACAACCCAGTAGATAAGATAGGAGACCATGAGTAACGCTTTGCTTCATATAACTTGTAACATAAGCAGTCATCACTTCATTTAACAATATAACCCAATAAAATATTTATCATAAAGACCAACATCATAAAAGAGCACATCATGTATCATAGACATATATATTTTATGTTATTATATTACATAAGAACAATATCCTAGGACTTCCCTTAGAGTCAACTTGTTCAAAGTCTAGGTAAAGTCTCATACCGAAACCTATACTAAGTAGACTCCTCAAGTCACCCTGGTCAACGTTCATTTACTCGTCTTTCATTTGGTATGAGGGAACATTCGCCTTAACCCACATAGACCATGTGAGCTAAACAGGGAATCCGGTGTCATAAAACCCCACACCGAAATAAGGTGGTCTACCGGCCAAAGAAGAACCTAACATGACATAGCTTTCTAGGTGGATCCACTAGCTAGTATCCTATGATGGAAACATAGTTCAAGAACTAGGAGTTGTATTAGAGACCCATAGTTACACATTACATGGAAACCTCAATCTCATTAGACTCATTGTATACCAACCTTCCAACTAGGGAAGAGACACCTCTCATATCTAGTTCATCGGTGCTTAGCTCAACTACCTTTCTTGAATAACCTTTACGTTGTCTATTATCATAAACTTATCATAGGTCATAGGAGATTAACTCCTTGAATAAACATGATCATGAGCTCTTTATGATTAGATTAGAATCTCTTTTAATCATAAACATTGTATGTGAGGTTAATATAACATAGTCATCTTGTGTAAAGAATACAATAGAATATCGTAACTTTTATTTTTCGTGTTCTTTTCATGATCTCACAAATAACGTGGTCATATCCCAGCATATCCACCTAGAAACATCATACATAATTTCACAAAATATCATCATGATTTATAGGCTAACATAAACATGGTAGAGTAATCACAATTTTAGAAGACTTACCTCTTGCTTTCACGGACCTTAATCAAGAACTTACGTTCAACTTACAACATTCATAACCATAACATAGTGAAATACTCAATATCATAACAAAGAACAACTCTTCAAATCATGTACAAGGTGAATGCATAATGTAGGGTAAAGGATAAGGGTCATTAGGAGTTCATTCTAGTCTTAGTTCCAATCCTTACATTTTCATATTACCAAGTAGTAGAGAAAATCATAGAAAAAAATCATATAGATAATAACATGCGCCACACGAAATTAAAAATACTAACTACATACTCATTAATTCGTGTGAAATAGACCATGGAAAACACTTACTTTTCTTTCAAAATATAAATCTAGGGTTAGGTAGAAAAAAAGATTGTAGAGTAAAAACCCTATTGTTTGATGTTCTTGAAAACTTATCTTGAAAGGACCTCTTGGGAAAGGAACCGAAGAGTGAAAAACACATACCTTATAGATGAATAATCCACGAAAATTGGATGAAAAGATTGAGGTTTTCATCTTCTCCCTTAAGCTTATCTTGTTCTTCAAGGTAGTTTGGAAAAGAGATCTTTCTTGAGAGAGATGAAACAAATTTCATTTAATCTGATTTGGGACGTGTAAAAGTGGTCTAAAAATTACCTAATATCAATATATAGTCTTTCTATGAAGTTAAATTACCAAAAGTACGACTTCAATAATTCTTGGAATTAGCGATGCTTCGCCGGGACAAATCCCGTCATTTTTATTAAATTTTGAGTTGAGGCAGTAAGGTGCATGTCAGCTTCGCGTAGCGAGGCTGCCTCTAAAATCTTGAGGTAGAACACCTCGTGTCCAGCTCTCAACACACACTTCAAGTCCCAATCATGTTAGCGCAGGCTGCTTTGGCAGCCTTCCTACCTATCCAAGGTCACATTTAAGGTTTTGGGCTTCATTTGACACTTCAAAACCTTCACAAAAAATAGGGACGTCAAGTAGTTCAAATTAGTTAGTTTCCGGACGTCAAGATCTTTCTTAATCGTTTTGGCTCTAACCTTTTCCAATTAAGTTTATTACATTATAATAGGTCTAGAAACATCATTTTAAACATTATTTGATGGATTAAGATCTATTCTAGGTCATGGAATTTCCAGAGTGTTACATTGATCCTTGAATTGAATTATATATTTATTTGTGTTTGGAAAGAGACCAATGATTCCGAATTGCTAAACTAGAGGATAGTTACGAAAACACAATTGTGG
The DNA here is from genome assembly GCF_001406875.1 of Solanum pennellii. Lineage (NCBI taxonomy): Eukaryota > Viridiplantae > Streptophyta > Magnoliopsida > Solanales > Solanaceae > Solanum > Solanum pennellii. The sequence goes on along the minus strand of NC_028648.1, from coordinate 20,414,712 downwards.
AAAAAGTATGCGACATCGAGATGCTCCTAAATAATTATTTATGAAAATTAATTTTGAGACGCATACTTCATTGACAGAAGTTGTCCAACTTTTTCCTTCTTTGTTTTTTCTCCCCCCATTCACCTAAACTCGAATATCTTCCTGTAAATCATTTTAGACCCTGATACCCAACATTCGTACTCATGAACCTAACTAAGAAACTCTAGACTAAACATTAAAGGACTCAAAACTCTTACATTCAACCTAATTCAAGAACTCATACAAATTCAATAATAAAATTCAAGAATATCGACTTTCATTACTTTTTAGGAAGGATTTCACTGAATTAAACATGTTTGGCTTGTGAGTAAATAAACCCAACCTATATTAAAGACTCACATACCTTTTTAGGGATTAACCCCGAAGAAATCCACATGAAAATGACCGTTCTTGGAAATTCTTGCTTTTCCCCTTCTTCATTTTTTGTGCTCTTTCTACAAAACCCGTAACATGAATTCTAAATCTTTCTAAACTAAACCAATTGTGGATTTTTACCCCAATTAATTCATAAAAATGAATTAATTTAATTGGGTAGAAAAGACTAATTTACCCTTTTAATTCTAGAATCGGACATTTTCTTAATCTAACGGCCCAACTTTCAAAAGGAATAATTCACTCATCCGAACTCGAAATTTCGCAAACTAGACGGCATGGGAAAGATTGTTCCAAGGAAACAATCTTAAAGTACACCTAACTCATCTTAAGCTATAAGTTATGACCGTTTGAGGTTGACCAAAAACTCACTTTAACTTACGTACAAAATTCAAATTTTAATTTATTTCCTAATATACATATTTCTGATTTCTAAACATCCTTATAGTTTCTTTTTAGTTGTGGGATGTTAAACAACATATGTGTGATCATTAAACTTCAAAATAATATTAAGAGCATAGTGAAAATGACCGATTGAAAATTATAAACAAGTTAATTGTAAAATTGATTCTTAAAATAAAATGTTAGAAATTTTGATAGATATAGTTAAATTGATAATTGCATTGCATTTTTGTTCCTACAATAAATAAATGTAGAATGAATTGTTTAATTAAATAGTAAACACTAATAATTCAAGTTCCGTGGAAGACAAACAAAACAAATTGAATGTTACAGACTCTGCTGTCCATAATTAATCAAAATTTTATGGCCTTATAAACATTGTCAAACTCTTTGTTTTCCTTCATGTATCAATTAAATCTGATAATCAAGTTAAATTACATTGTTCTCATTAGGAAATCTAATCATACTAGAAATTTTCCACCATATGAAAGCACTTATCCGCACTCAATATTTTGCATATCATGTGAGGTATTTACTTTTTTGAACATTTATAATAAAGGATTAGAATGGTGTGTAAGTATTGTGTGTGAAATATGATCATGAGATAGATTGCATGTACGAATAGTATTTTGGACTCGCGAATATCAACTTTGAACGATTAACAAATGAAAAAATCTTTGAATACATATGATTAGTTAAAAGTAAGAAAGTACATAGTGTCTTTATTTCAAGTTTTATGATGTGATTACTATTTTAGAAATTTAGTATCAGGTTGCTCCGAAAAGGGGTAGAATAGTGTGAAGTTATTGAATCGAATATACTTAACAAAGAGAGTTATTATTCGATCTCATATGAAAGAAAATGGAAATTTCATGGTTGAGGGAGAAATTACGGAGGTATCAAAACCTCTATTACCTGAAAGATTATTAAGAAAGAACGGATGTTGCAGAGGTAAAGTACTCTAATGAAGGTTCTAAAATCAGTAGTTTTGAATGTCCCATTCCTAGAGCTAGATATTTTTACATCAAATGACAGTAACAAAATAATATTTTAAAATTATGGGGTACCGGGAAAAGAGAGCTCTAGAAGATGTAAAATTGACTCATCGGGTTAGTTCAATTGCTTAAGCAGATAAAATAGGAAAGAAGAAAGATATCGGAACATTCACCATTTGGCATCATGAGTTTTCTAGTGTCTTGGGTAATAAATACAAATAACCTCAACTTGATTCGTTTGACTATTGACAAGTATGTCCTCTCTATGTAATAATTGGTCATCTCATGTTTAGAGGTATTGCATGACTTTAAAAAATATATGTCTTTAAATACACTTTAAGGTATGATCTTTCATTATAAAGATTAGAGTTTTGGAAGATTTTATCTTTTTAAGGTAAACAAGTTATAAGCAATGTAACGTTGAAATTATTTGGATCACACATGGTTCTCTTTAGGGTTACAATTTTTCACTCATTTCGCCCCTTTCTTCTTGTTTTTTCGAACCCTAAGTCACTTGCACAAGAAATCAAAATAAAATATGGTAAGTATCACATAATAGATATCTCGATATAATGGATAATCACATGATCACATCATGGTAGTGGGATTCACATGTCTCGAAAGGAATACATTAAGACTATTGTATATCAACAAGAGTAGAATAAAGATATTTAATGTACGACTTGTTCTCGTAGTTATTGAAAGAAGGGAAAAATATATGGCCAAAAAAACTTTTTGTAGTAAATTGGAATTTCCTAACCTAGTCCAAATTTGGAAGAAATCGCAGTCATTAAGGTCTAGGGAAATATACTAACAATTGAGAGATCTAATTATACACTGGAGCATATGACCATATAGCTATGACGATAAGAAACCCGTGGGACTTTATGAAATTCAATTTGGCGAGTACGAATGATTGAACTTATCTTAGCGTGAATGAGGAGTTTCTGATTGTCATAGGTTGAAGGTGTGTTTTGAAATGGGAGTTGGAAACTCTTCATTCAATGCACTAGTTTCTTGCGACGGTGGAGGGATTATTCCCTCCACGGACAGGCTGTTGTAGAAGGACTAGTCTCACAATGGCGGGAACAGTCGCGAAATGAGTTGGATATAAACACCAAATAATTTTATTCTGCATTTCCCAGAGCCTACACCGTAGATGTGGCCGGCACTCAATGACCATTACTTGCCTTGAACAAATCCTTAACCTGACTTACTTAACTCAGTGGAATACTTAAATCAATATAAGAAGACAATCTAATAATATAACTTAAATTAAATAACTTGAGCAAAACAACACCTACGTTCATAGAAAATATCTTCAATACAAAGAAGATACTCAAAACTAAAGTTTTTGAATTTATATGAAGCATGTATAATACTAAGGTGGATGTTGGGAAAGACAACAAAATATCATATAAAACAAATACTGAAGAGAAAATAAATGTGTCCTCCATAATACAAGGAGGCTCACAACTAGCTCCGAGTGCTCAGCTGGATCAACGAGCCGCTGGATGATGCTAATCCTAATTACATGCGTCTGCATCATTATACAATGCGGCCAACTGGCATCAGTACATTGAATATATGAGTATGCGAGTTGGAATATTAACAACAATTTAAGCTTGAAAGGTGTAAGAAAGAACACTTACCTTGGCTTTTTCCAACTCATGAATAAATTAACTTAATAAAAATTAACAAGATACATGAAATATATATATATATATATATATACACACATTGAAAATATGAGTATGCTAATTGGAATGTTAAGAACAACTTAAGCTTGAAAGGAGTAAGAAGAAACACTTACCTTGGCTTTTTTCAACTCATGAATAAAATAACAAGATATATGAAATGTATATACATACATATATATATATATATATATATATATATATATATATATATAAGCTTGTAAAACAATAAAAACACTTAGTTCGTTAAAGATAATTAAATAACAATCTCAATTTTACTTATATATGAAATAATATAGTTTCTTTGGGAGATTCTCTTACCTACAACCACCACTATAGGAATAATTGGTGATACAACGTCTTGCCCACGCTGCCAGGACTGTCTTATACTTTGTTGTCGCATAGAACTACTTAACTTAGTGGTCCACTAGCTTACCTTATGTTGTAAAAAGTATGAAATGTTAATACCCATGATGACTACATGGTTTTTATGGAGACTTGAGTTAATATGAACTCTCATTTTCTTTAAAAACAACTCCGTTCTTTGGGTTGAGATAATTGCTCAACACTTTGCTTTAGAAAGATCTCTTGGAATCAATGTTCCCTTTTCTTGATTAAAACTATTTTGGAAATCTTAGTATCCTCTTTTCTTAAATGCAAATCTTTATATACTCTTAGTGTTTACACAGTTCTGTTATAACTTTTGAGAAATGAACTCAACTATTTACTCTTTACTTAGCTTTAAACTTGAGTATTAAGTCAACTCTTAGGGAAGACTTAGTTCCCTATATTTCTTTGAATGATTGACTTCAAATCCTTACTCTTTAGTTAACTTGACACTTGATTCTTAAAAAAAAATCCTTACTCTTTAGTTAACTTGACACTTGATTCTTAAAAAAAATCTTCAAAACTTTTATTAAAGACTCTTGAAATTTTAAGAATCTTTGCTTTGACTTACTACATTACTCTAGACTTAACTCTTAACTTCTTTGAATTTAATCTTAACTTTCCTTGAATTGGATTATAGATTCAAGGTTCATTATCTCATATTTATGGATGATTTCATGAAGTTTAGATTCACATTAGAGTATTGGAATCAACTAGGAATAATGGGTACATCACTTTATAACTAGTACGAAAGAGAGGAGAATGAATGAGCTGAGATATCATCCTTGGCACTCTATGAGGCATGGGGAGCCAGGTCCTAAACTTCATATACGGAATTGGGGGCGCTCTGGATGATGCGGAACCCCAAGTCTTTATGTACAGAGATTGTCTTTTGGGGATATGCAATGTGTGACACCCAAGGTCCCTACGAACATGCGTTTTAACTTTTCTCTTCTGTTTTTCATCTGTAAACCCTCTAAACATATTTGGTTATGTACCTGCACACTTAGGATCATTAATAACCTCATTACCCAATATGTTTGACTTGTAAAACAACCCGGCAACACGAACCAAATCAATAGTAGTCATGTAAAAAGTCAAGCAACAAGAATTCAACAATGTTTTGAAGTACTTCATACTATATCATTCAACCTATTCATAATCAATGAATTTAAACATGTTGGTGTGAGGGTGAACTAACCAAACACTAAAATATCTCACAAGCAATGATAGTGATAACCCCCAACGAATTCCACTCTCAAATCTTGGCGTTCTTGGAGAATTTTGGACTTTCTCCCTTTCCTTCATCTTTTCTCTTTCTCCAAGCCCTAAGCTTGATTTTGATTTTAAAAACTGAAGTAATCCTAGTTTTTACCCTAGTAAACCTCAAACAAAATAGAAAAAATAATTGATGAAAAGACAAATTTGCCCTTCCTTAAATCCGGATTGGGATTTTTCTCAATCAAACAACCTATCTTTCAAAAGGCATATCTCCCTCTTACAATATTTGAAATGATCAAACTAGGAAGCTTTGGAAAGATATTTCCAAGATATTTCCATACATATCAAGAACTACCACTTGTAAGTTTTCCATGAATGTTGGTGCTTAAGGTAAGGATTCAACCCCCCAGTCCATTTTCCAATCAGTAAAACATACATTCCTGGGTAATTATTATTGGGGGGAGGGTTTTGGCATAATGTTTCTTGTTGAAAACACTCTAGCTACACATTAGAATCACGGGTTTTGTCTATGGTTATTGGGTTGGTTGTATTCTTGATAAATTATACCTTAATTATTGATAGTTTCATAAAATTACTCTTCATAGACCTAGAGCAAGCGGAAATAAGTTGGAAGAGGAAGGAAGAAGTTTCTAAGGAGGATTCAAGATTAGTTTCGATGCAGGTGGTGGTTTTTATTTCCTCAATGTGTGATATATGTGGGGTCATTGCATCATTTTATGTATGTGTGTATGACAATAAGGAATGTAAATCGAATCTAATGAAAATGAGCATATGTATATCGATAATTAATGCCATGAACCTATTACATGATTGAATGCAAATGAACATTGTTTATTATGGGTGTGAGTTTTGATTGTTGTTGTACCACTTTATCTTGTTCTATTTTCTGACACATATTTGATTGGGTGTTACGTTCTGGCACATATATTAAATCGGGTGTTGTCACGACCGGGGTCTAGACCTTAGCCGAAACTGATGTCGTTGATCTCTTGGAGGTCGCAGACAAGCCAACATACGTCCTCATTACATCGTATAGGTTAATATTTTTGCAGAAATTTTAAAACATTTGTTTTCTTTAAAGTATACACAGACTTCATAGTAAGAATTGCATTATATAACATCAGTTCACAACAACCATCTTATAATAAGTTATTCAAATGAAGGAAATAGTTCAGAACTGCATTAATATAAAGTTGCCAAAATGGCACCAATGCGACGTCTGAAAATAAGTAAGAAAGAAACGCCAGTGGAACATCCTCCACTAGCTCATACCTACGTCTAAGCTAGAATATAAAAGATAAGCATCCTCGAAAGCATGAGGGCCTACCAAGTTCTGATGAATTCTCTACGTCCGGATTGTTTCAACGTAGTCTCGTAAGCTTAAGTACCATCCACTTGCACTTGCACCTAAAGTAGAGAATTGTATGGAATTAGCACACAGTTGTACTGAGTATGGGTGTATGCAAGTACACACCAAGGACATGCATGATTAAGAATAGCTCTCTCCTAACGATATGAATTATGAAAAGCCAAGTCAGTTGGACTTGCCAAGACAAATTAGGAAAGTCATGCTATGAGTGTAACATGAATTATCTGTCACAACCGGAGTCTAGACCCCAAATGAAACCGGCGTCGTTGACCTCTCAGAGTTCGCAGACAAGACTACATACGTCATTGTTAATTCATCTAGATTAATTTTAGTGGAAAATTTGAAACTTTTTATTTCCTAACATGCTTACTAAACATTCTATTACATGTATAATTGTTAACCATCAACCATCTAACATTAAGATCATCAAATGAAAGAAATAGTTTGTAGCTGCATTAAATGTGTACTTGCCAAAACGGCACCATTACAAAGTCTGAAATGAAATGGTAAATGAAACAATAGTGGAACATGCTCCACTAGCTAAAGCCTACATCTAAGGTAGATAATAATAGTCGACAGCCTCAAAAGCATGAGGACCTACCAAGTCCGGATGAAAGCTCCACGTCTGAATAGCTGCAACGTCGTACTGTAAGATCTAACGTCCATTTGTGCCTGCACCTTAAAGTAGATATTTGTATGGAATTAGTACACACTTGAACTGAGTATGGGTATATGCAAGCACACACCAAGGACATGCACGAGAAAGAATAGCTCTTTCCTAACAACATGATTTATGGAAAGTCAAGTCAGTAGACTTGCAAAATTTTGAATTGGAAAGTCATGCCATGAGTGTAACATGCATCATCAAACTTATAATTTTGCAAACAGCACATAACATATTTCACATACCACATATCATAATTCATATAACACATAACATTGTTCATATATTTCATTCGTATGCCATGAAACATTTGGATCATGAACTTGACGTTAGGACTCCCCAAAATGAGGGCTCAACATATGGGACCTCAACTAGGGATCCTAATTTAGCAAACACAGAGTCTGCTTCATTCATTCATACCTACTCCATTTCATTTCATTCATGGGCCAGTGTAAACACCAGTTATACCTAGGATGTAGTTTAACACTTTCATCGAGTTCATTGTGCAATGACAAAGAATGACCTAATGTCATTACTTGAATCTAACTAACCTCTTGATTATCATATCCTAACACCCTTCGTATCATTCGTTTCATTATGTGAATCATTTGAGGCTGGCCTTATTCATTCATTGGGAACTTTAACTTTAACCGACACAGATCATGTGAGCATCATGAAATCCAGTGTCATGAAACCCTACACCGAAAAGAGGTGGAATCACCGGCAAAAGTAACCCAAAACATGCTAGCATACATGAGCATTCAACCTCGCCAGATCCCCATATTGGCAGTATAGGCTCAAAGACTAGGAGATATAAGGATACCCATACCCGGCATAGTGGACAGTTTCATCTCATGAAAGTTATGTGAACCTCCGCCCTTCCTGAAAGAAGGCAACAACTCTCATAGCTAGTCTATCGGTGCTCAGTATAAATTTCCATTACATTCAACTCATACGTCATTGAAGCTGGCTTCTAATATGAGGGCATCATAGCTCAATAGATGATTTCTCATATCATCATTAGTATTAAGTGTGTTAATCTCAGTACTTTCGTTAGTATGTTCATAGTGACTGATCAATTCATTAACTTTACACTCTCATAGGTGAGTACGTTTTGGCAATATTTACTTAAGCTCATTTGAGATTGCTCTCATCTTTTACATTAGCCTCGTATCATGGTGTCACCACATTCCTTAACATTATCACATTTGCTCTTCATAATAAATCACCCCTTTTTAAAATGAATGTTTGATTTAATCATATGCCAATGCACTTGGCCAATTCTGTATATTTCAAACTCTTACTTTACCCTTCTAGGGTTTCATCGTTTCATTTTGCATACCATCATGTCATTGTTAATTTTGTCATATGCCAATGCACTTGGTCACTTAGTGTATCTTACACTCGTTCTTAACCCTTCTAGGTTTCATCATTTCATTACATACATCTTAGGTTCACTTGTTTTTACTCGTATGCTATGGGTGTATACATACAAGCCATGAGGCTTCATTCATAGTTCGTTTAAGTGATTCATATCTTCCTAAGATTATGTAGTACAAGACTTATGCATCTTGTATGTATGCTAAGATCTCAATTTAGATCTATGTAGGTGGAATTATTCTTGAACATTTAATTCACGTATGATTTATATATCAATATGGAAATTTAGGGCAAGGGAACCCACGTTCGAACCCCTTGGACAATACTTATATTTTACATTGAATTTATTTTTAGTCTTCATGACATTGGGACCCTATATCGAGCCCCAATATCAACATTTTATCTTTATTTTACTCCTTAGATTCTCCTCTTATTTGGCCGAAGGACTATGGGATCGAACCCCTACAACCCATTTTATTTTTCCTTTAAAATTTAATTCCTCTTGTCCAATTTTGCATAGACCATGAGGTTGTATGATCAAACCCCCACAGCCTCTCTTCAATTATTCTTTAATTCTCTATGGACTATGAGGTTGTGTGTTCGAACCCTCACAGCCTCCCTATTTTATTTTTATTTAAAGTTTGACTTAGTTATGCATTTGCAGTGATGTTGTGGGATCGAGCCCCGACAGCCTCACTTTTTATTCTTTTAATTTCTCCCTTTCTCCTTTATAACCTTGAGGTTGTGGGTTCAATTTCCACGCCTGACACTTCCTTTTTTTTATTTTTCTTTCCTTTCATTCGCTGCCTGGAGGTCGTGGTTTCAATTCCCACACCTCCCATTTTATATTGTTAATTTTTGTGCTCTACACTTTCAGCCAGCATCCCCCATTTCGATCCCCCCCCCCCTGATCCTATATCTTTTTTTTGCGAATTTAAGGCATCACACAGATGAGGTCACAAGTTGGAATCCTGGTGGCCTCATCCCTTATAAAACCAATTAAATTTCCAGATTACTCCTCTATACTTTAGCCAAAATGAAGCTTGTTTTTTTTTCTGGAAAATTAGTCATTTTCTTACCTTATTTTAACCAATATTTCCACTTGAAAACTTAGGAAATGTCATGGATCATTTAAAATCTTTTTGGGGTGTATTTCATGGATTCGTTGAACATATTCTTAGGTGTAGATTCATTGTTGTTTTAGCTGCAACTTTCCACTTAAAATCAGTCAGATACACCTCATATGACCATCACTATTTACACATTTTATGAATGTTAATTTCAGCCATCAAACTAACTATTTTAAGACTTCAAAACGGATAACAATAACACCAAACATTTACATATTGCACCACATCATTTTCGGTTGACATCATTGAACATGCTTGCTATTTCCAAAAACAAAATCACAAAGAATATCATAGTTCACACTTAGCTACCAGAAACCATACCAAAAACATGATTTCTAACCTAATTTAGATTAAAAACAGAAGGAGACTAGGAACAAGTAGTTCAACAATCAAAGGAACAACCCTAGTTTCATACGTTTGAATTTTGTAGATAGAAATTTCTCTTGAAGAAAGTATTCGAAGAGAGAAAATCCATACCTTATTTTGAATTTCAAAGATTGAAGTTGCTTCCCAAAACCTCTCCAAAACTCAAGTCCAAGAAAAGTTTTCAACACAAAACTTTTGACGGAAAAACCCTCTCTTTGCCTAACGTGGTCACTTAGCTTGTTTTCTTATATTTTTGTGCAAGTTCTTCAAGTGTGAAGAACTTGGTTTATTTTTCTGCTTTTGTATCTTATTTTTGCAGAGAAAATTTCGTGTGAAAGAGGAAGAGACATAGAGCGTGTGAATGGAGAGATAAACGTGAGAGAGAGTAGGAGTTATACTAGGCTTAGGAGTCTAGTTTAGGACTTAGTCCAATAAAGTTTTCTTAATTATAAAAAAATCTGATTTTTATTTTATTTTATATCATCTAATGAATAATAATTTTTAATTAATTATACTAATTGAATATGTTAAATAAAAATCACATTAATTCATTGATTCCACCTACGTTCTAACCCGGGTGAAGCAAGACTTCACTTCAAGAGCACAATTTCGGCTTTATCTCCCCAAATTGCCCCTCCACCTTATTAATTAAATAATTAAATATATATTTAGGGTAATTACGATACTAAACATAGCCTGGAAAAAGACCATTTACCCCTAGACCCTCCAAACATAAGATTTCCTCTTTTTTAAGTCTGGTAAAGACTCCTCCGAGTAAATCTTCGTATTCGCGAGCCCTACATGGTTGGAACCAACCTTTCCTAGCTCAAATAACTCCCCAAGTTAGTTGTCTTGGATGTAGCAATGGTTCCGAAGTCTGGTTCTACATGCATCGATCCGTGTGAGCCCTGGTCTAATCATAGGCATTTTTGACACATTAAGTATCACTTAGTATATCCTTTTTAGGGCTGTTACATTATCCCCCCCCCCTTAGGAACATTCGTTCCCAAATGAAACTACTCTTTACTAACAATAAGTAAGTTATGTATAGGACTTATGTATATATAGGTAATTCAATACTCCCCATTGATGAATATCTGATTCACATATTAACATGATGGTGCACATCCTTGAAACCTACTATTAGCTTCACATTAATAGACTAAGGAACTCTTTCCTAAACTCATGTCATCAAACCATACAATATAAGTTAGCATATAAGTTATAAAACCAGCAACCAACATGATGACTCAAACATATTAACTTCCTACTAGTGCATAAACACCATACACATTAAAATACATGAAGGACTGATTAAGGCTACTCACCTGAGACTTCACCAAAAGTGCCTTCCCCTGCATCCCTAGACATGAGTACGAAGAATTGTTGACTCCTTGGAGCCTCTTCACTTGGACCATTAGACTTAACTCTCTCCATCCCTTGTTTTTGACTTCTCCTAATCGGACAACCCTTCACCATGTGACACGGTTTGCCACAAATTGAACAACCATTAGCGCCCATCATAAACTCTCCTCCATGTAGTTTTCCACACTTCCTGCAAGGTGGTCTCTCCTGAGGTTTATCTACTTCATTGTTTCTCCTAACCCTGGACACGAAATTCCTATCATGGCGACCCTTGGATGAACTTGAATCCCCTTGGTGGAAGAGTCCCTTCTTAAACCTTGGCTTGTCCTTGATTTCAGTACTACTCTTCCTTGAAAAATTCTCCTCATCTTGCCTTGACCTATTCCCTGCCCTAGTGTGTTTCCTCTTTCTGCTTTCCTCTACTTGTTGGACATGGACCATAAGCCTGGAAACGTCCATGCTGTCATGAAGCATAGATTCCCTACACTCCTCCATGGGATCATGAGCAATTCCTGTCAAGAATCTACTCATGTCGTCTCTGCTGTTAAACATAAAAGAAGTGGCATACCTGGAAAAGTTCACAAACCTCAGGGAATACTCCCTGACTGTCATCGATCACTTTTTAAGGTTGATAAACTCCACAACCTTGTCCTCCCTCATCTCCCTAGGTAAAAATCTCTCCAGAAAGGCTGTCTTAAACAACTCCTAAGTGCCTGGAACTCCGCCCAAAGCTCCGCTATCCTGCCACATCTTGCACCATATCTGTGCAACATCCTTGAGTTGATAGGAAGCTAACTCTGCTTTCTCAGTCTATGTGGCCCCCATAGCCACTAAAATCTTATGCACCTCATCCACAAACTCCTTGGGATCCTCTGAAGTCTTAGAACTTGTGAAAATAGGAGGATTCATCCTTGTGAAATCCCTCTATCTGTCAGCCATACTGCGAACCGGTTGATTCTCTCTGTGGACATTTTGTCGATTGACCTGGTCTGTCATAGCCTGAGCTTTCATGGTGACGGCCTGTGCCATCGGGGCCATAAATTCTCTCACCTTAGCATCAGTCAAACCAACAGGGTTAACTGGCATGGCTACTCCTTCAGATTGAGCCTGTGGTGGAACTTCATTGTCCCAGTAGCTGCTACTCCTCTCCTCTGACCAATAGTTCTCCTAGTGTTCATTCTCTGTAACAACAGGGATTGATGCTATACACGGTCATAATATCATGAATGTCAAACATTAGGAAATGCATGATAATATCATAAGAAGGGAAATTTTCCTACGCATCATGCAGTCTCTAATTCAGGATAGTGGTGCACTTCACTACCATGACTTAGAAACAACTCAATGTTGTTTATGTGAACATATTATCCTCATAATTTAACCTAGATCTTTGATACCAACTTTGTCACGACTGGAGTCTAGACCCCATACGAGACCAGCGTCGTTGACCTCTCAGAGGTCGCAGACAAGCCTACATACGTCATTCTTTCTTCATCTAGATTAATTTTAGCGGAAAATTTGAAACTTTTTGTTTCCTAACATGCTTAATAAACATTCTATTACATGTATATTTGTTCACCATCAACCATTCAACATTAAGATCATCAAATGAAAGAAATAGTTCGTAGTTGCATTACAAAGTGTACTTTCCAAAACGGCACCAATACAAAGTCTGAAATGAAATGGGAAATGAAACACTAGCGGAACATGCTCCACTAGCTAAAGCCTACATCTAATCTAGATAATAATAGTAGACAACCTCAAAAGCATGAGGCCCTACCAAGTCCGGATGAAAGATCCACCTCCAGATAGCTGCAATGTGGTATTATAAAATCTAACTTCCACCTACGCCTGCACCTAAAAGTAGATATTTGTATGGAATTAGTACACACTTGTACTAAGTATGGGTATATAAAACCACACACCAAGGACATGCATGAGAAAGAATAGCTCTTTCCTAGCAATATGATTTCTGGAAAGTCAAGTCAGTGGACTTGCCAAAGTTGGATTTGGAAAGTCATTACATGAGTGTAACATTCATAATCAAACTTATTATTTTTCAAACAGCACATAACATATTTCACATAGCACATATCATAATTCATATAACACATAACGTTGTTCATATCATTCATTTGTATTCCATGAGGCCTTGTGATCATGAACTTGACGTTAGGACTTCCCAAAATGACGTCTCAACATATGGGACCTCAACTAGGGATCCTTCTTTAGCGAACACATTTATTCAATCATACGTAGTCCATTTCATTTCATTCATGGGCCAGTGTAAACACCATCTATACCTAGGATGTTGTTTAAGACTTTCATCGGGTTCGTTGTGCAATGACCAAGAATGACCTAATTTCATTTCTTGAATATAACTCACATCTTGATTATCCTATCCTAATACCTTTGGTATCGTATGTTTCATTATGTGCATCATTTGAGGCTGGCCTCATTCATTCATTGGGATCTTTATCTTTAACCGACATATATAATCTAAGCTTCATGAAATCCAGTGTCATGAAACCCCACACCCAAAAAAGGTGGAATCACCGGCCAAAGTGACCCAAAACATACTAGCGTACATGAGAGTTGAACCCCGCCAGATCCCCATATTGGCAGTATAGGTTCAAAGACTAGGAGATATAAGGACACCCATACCCGGCATGTTGGACAGTCTTATGTCATGAAAGTTACGTGAACCTTCGCCATTTTCGAAAGAAGGCATCGCCGCTCATAGCTAGTCTATCGGTGCTCAGTATAAACTTCCATTACATTCAACTCATACGTCATGAAAGCTAGCTTCTAGTATGAGGAAATCATAGCTCAATATATGATTTTTCATCTCACTATTAGTATTAAGTGTGTAATCTCAACACTTTCATTAGAGTGTTCATAGAGACTGATCTTTTTATTAACTTTACACTCTCATAGGTGAGTACGTTTTGGTAACATTTACTTAGGCTCATTTGAGATTGCTCTCATCTTTTACATTAGCCTCATATCATGTTGTCACCACATTCATTAACATTAGCACATTTGTTCTTCAAAATTACTCACTCTTTTTAAATATATGTTCATTTCATCATATGTCAATTAACTTGGCCAGTTGTGTGTTTCACACTCTTACTTAACCATTCTAGGGTTTCATTGTTCATTTCATCATGTCATTGTTCATTTTGTCGTATGCCAATGCACTTGGCCATTTAGTGTATCTTACACTCGTACTTACCCTTCTAGGGTTTCACATTTCATTACATATATCTTAGGTTCACTTGTATCTACTATGCTAGACTTATGGGTCTATACATACAAGCCATGAGGCTGCGTTCATAGTTATTTTAAGTTATTCATATCTTCCTATGATTATGTAGTACAAGACTTATGCATCTTGTATATATGCCAAGATCTCAATTTAGATCTAAGAAGGTGGCATTATTCTTGAATATTTAATTCACATATAATTTATGTATCAATACAGAAATTTGGGGCAAGGAAACCCACGTTCTAACCCCTTGGAGAATACTTACATTTTTCCTTGACTATAATTTTAGTCTTCATGACATTAGGACCCTAGATCGAGCCCCAACATAAACATTTTATCTTTATTTTTCTCCTTGGATTCTCATATTTTTTTGGGCGAAGGGTTGTGAGAACGAACCCCCACAACCCCTTTTATTTTTCCTTAAAAATTTAATTACTCTTGTCAAATTTTGCATAGACCATGAGGTTGTGGGATCAAACCCCCACAACCTCTCTTTAATTATTCTTTAATTCGCTAGGGACTATGAGGTTGTGCGTTTGAACCCCCACAGCCTCCTTATTTTTTATTTTTATTCAAAGTTTTAGTTAGCTATGCATTGGCAGTGAGGTTGTAGGATCAAGCCCCCACAGACTCACTTTATATATTTTTTATTTCTCTGTTTATCCTTTACAGCCTTGGGGTCGTGGGTTCGATTCCCACACCTCACACTTCCTTTATTTTATTTTTCTTTCCTTTCATTCGCTGCCTGGAGGTCGTGGGTTTGATTCCCATACCTCCCATTTTATTTTAATAATTTTTGTGCTCTACACTTTCAGCCAGCATTCCCCACATCGATCCCCCCCCCCCCTGATCCTATATCGTTTCTTGCGAATTTACGGTATCACACAGATGAGGTCACAAGTTCAAATCCTTGTGGCCTCATCCCTTTTAAAACCAAATAAATTTCCAGATTACTCCTCTATAATTTAGCCTAAACGAAACTTGTTGTTTTTACTGGAAAATTAGTCATTTTGTTACCTTATATTCACCAATATTTCCACTTGAAAACTTAGGAAAAGTCATGGATCATTTAACACCTTTTTGGGGTGTATTTCATGGATTCGTTTAACACATTCCTAGGTGTAGATTCGTTGTTGTTTTAGCTGAAACTATCCACTTAAATATAGTCACATACACCTCATATAAACATCATGAATTACACATTGTATGAATGTTAATTTAAGCCATGAAACTAACCATTTTAAGACTTCAAAACCGATAACAACAACACCAAATATTTACATATTGCACCACATCATTTTCGGCTGACATCATTGAACATGGTTGCTATTTCCCAAAAAAATCACAAAGAATCATAGTTCACACTTATCTACAAGCAACCATACCAACATCATTATTTCTAAGCTAATTTAGATTGAAATCGGAAGGAGACTAGGGACAAGGAGTTCAACATTTAAGGGGACAACCCTGTTTCATACGTTTGAATTTTGTAGAAAGTAATTTCTCTTGGAGAAAGGATTCCAAGAGAGAAAACCCATACCTTATTTTGACGCTCAAACCTTGAAGTTGTTGCCCAGACCCTCTCCAAAACTCACGTCCAAGCCAACTTTTCAACACAAAACTTTCTACGGAAAAACCCTCTCTTTGCCTAACGTGTTCACTTAGCTTGTTTTCTTATATTTTCGTGTAAGTTCTTCAAGTGTGAAGAAATTGGTTTATTTTTCTGCTTTTGTATCCTATTTTGGCAGAGAACTTTCGTGTGGAAGAGGAAGAGAGATTGAGCGTGTGAATGGAGAGATAAACGTGAGATAGAGTTGAAGTTATATTAGTCTTAGGAGTCTAGTTTAGGACTTAGTCAAATAAGGTTTTCTTAATTATTCAAAAATCTTATTTTAATTTTATTTTAAATCAGATAATGAATAATAATAATTATTTAATTATATTAATTCAATAGATTAAATAAAAATCACCTTAATTCATTGCTTCCACCTTGGTTCGAACTCGGGTGAAGTAAGACTTCACTTCAAGAGCTCAATTTTTGCTCTATCTCCCCAAATATCCCCTCCACCTTATTAATTAAATAATTAAATTTATATTTAGGGAAATTACGATATTACCATTAGCCTGGAAAAAGAACATTTTACCCCTAGACCCTCCAAACCTAAGATTTCCTCTCTTTAAGTCCGGTAAAGACACTTCCGAGTAAATATTCGTATTCTAGAGCCCTACATGGTTGGACCCAACCTTTCTTAGATAAACTAAATCCCCAAGTTAGTTGGCTTGGATGTATCAAGGGTTTTAAAGTCTGGTTCTACGAGCATCAATCCGTGTGAACCCTGGTCTAATCATAGGCATTGTTTACACATTAAGTATCACTTAGTATATCAATTTTTTAGGGTTGTTACATTATCATTCTTTTCATATTGCACACAACACATAACATATTTCATATAGCACACACATAGATCACATATCATCTATTCTATACCATGAGACCTTTGTATCACGGACTTAACATTAGGACTCCCCAACTAAGGGCTCAACATATGGGACCTCAACTTAGGATCCTTCTTTAGAAAACACAGAGTCTGCTTCATTCATTCATACGTACTTCATTTTAATTCATTCATATACCTAAGATTTTTTTAAAGATTCATTCACCTCTTGATTATCCTATCGAAACACCCTTAGTATCATTCAATTCATTTTGTGCATTACTTGAGGCTGGTCTCATTCTTTCTTTGGGAAATTTAACTTTAATCGACATAGATCATGTGAGCTCCATGAAATCCAGTGTCTACCCCACACCGAAAAAAGGTGGAATCATCGGCTAAAGTGAAACCAAAACATGCTAGCGTATATAGGGAATTGAACCCTGCTAGAACCCTATGTTGGCTGCATAGGTTCAAAGACTAGGAGATACAAGGAGACCCATACCCGCCTAAACGGACAATCTCATCTCATGAGATTTACACGAACCTCTGCCTTCCCGAAAGAAGGAATAGCGACTCATACCTAACCTATCGGTTCTCCATATAAGGTTCCATTACATTCATCTCACACATCATGGAAGCTGGCTTCTAGCATGAGGGAATCATTGCTCATTAGATGATTTCTCATATCATCATTAGTATTAAGTGTGCATTAATCTCAATACTCTCATTAGAGTGTTCTTTGAGACTGGTCTATTTATTAATCTTACACTCTCATAAGTAAGTACGATTTTTGGTAACATTTACTTAGGCTCATTTGAGATTGATCTCGTCTTTCATATTATCTTGTTATCATGTTGTCACCACATTCATTAACTTTAACACATTAGCTCTTCATAATTACTCACCCCTTTACGTGAATGTTTATTTTGTCATATGCCAAATCAATTGGCCTTTTAGTGGGTTTCAAACTTTTACTTAACCCTCTTGGGGTCACATCATTTCGTCACATATATCTTAGGTTCAATTATTTTCAAACGTACACTTGACTTATTAACCCATGCATACAAGCCATGAAGCTTCATTCATAATTTGTCTAAGTGACTCATACTTACCAAAAATTATGTGGTACAAGACTTATGCATCTTATAAGTATGCCAAGTTCTAGAGTTCGATCCCTATGGACAACATTCATTAAATATTTATTCTCGTAAGACTTATGTATCAATACGAAGTATGTCAAGGGAACCCGACTTCAAATACCTTCAGCAACACTTAGTCTTGTATTAATTTTTATTTAAAATTTTGGCATTGGGGAACCCGAGGTCGATCCCCAACGCCTACACTTCCCTTTTTTCTCTCCTTTTTCGTTTGAGACCAAGAGGCTGTGGGATCGATCCTCCACAACCTCATTTTATTTTTGATTTGTTCTTGCATGGACTGATCTTAATTTGGCCAAAGACACACGGGTCTGAATCCCATGTGCCTCATTTCTTTTAATTTATTTTCTAAGTTCTCTTACTCGGCTAAGACCCAAGTTTGATTCCTCTTAACCTCACTTTTATTATAAAATTTTCAATAGCTTGCATATGGTTAGATGTTGGGTTCAATCCCTAATGACCTCACACCTAAAAAATATTTTTAAAAAATCAATAAATTGCAGCCATGCTTATGCGAGACCAAATTTCAAGATTTCTGGATATTTGGTCATCGTTTACAGTTCATGTTTCTCAATCCTTTGTATGTTAGATTGTTATGACGACTCGCTGGACATTTCGTACATTATTCCATTCATTTTTCCAAGTAATTTCATACAAAAACACTAGGATTTAACATACCATTATCATAGTCCAATTTGTACCATTTTCATGCTCCAACTCGAGATAAAGAGACATAGCCACACACACACATTTGACACGTTTATCATCACATAATTCCAAAAATACATACATAAACATAACAATCAATAAAATACGTTATATTCCTTAATTCTACCAGCAAACATACCCAATCTACAACAATCGATGGGTGTGCTAGTGACAGGGACATGAAAATGGGAACATTACTAGTTTTCTGATTAGAATTCAATTGAATCTTAGGGGTCTCTTGGGAAAGGTACCAAGAGGAATAAAACCCATACCTTTTTTGTCGTTAACACATTTCAAACCTCATCTCGAGTGCTGCCAACTCCCACGAAAAAAATGCTTCTCCAACGAAACCTCACGTGCAGACCGTTTGAAAAATGTTTTCGCTTTTCGTTTTTAGTTTAGTTTTTCTTTTGAGTTTTAGTGTACAAGTTCTTCAAGAGTGATGAACTTTTTTTTTTGATATTTCTGTTCTGTTTACTGATGATGAGCGTGAGAAAGATAGTGGATAGGCATAAGAAAGAGAGTGGAGAGATTTGAGAGTAAGTTTAGGAGTAGGAATTTAGTTGAAGACTTAGTCAAACTAGGACTATTATAAGTTAAAAAAATATGATTTTCCCTTACATAAATCAGCAAATTAAATACCAATTAATTGAACTTGATATTTCTTCCACCAAGGATCGAACCCGGGTAGAAATCATCTCAGTAAAATATGTCAATTTCTGTCAACCCTACACGAATTATCAACTATATTTAATAATTAATTAAATACTTAGGGTAATTACAATATTACCCCTAGACTGGAAAAGACCATTTTATCCCTAGACCCTCCAAACCTAATGTTACCCCTTTCAAGCCTAGTTACGACTCATTCGGGTGAATCTTAATATTCGGGTGCGCTACATGGCTGGACCCAACCTTGCCTAGCTTGACTAACTCACCAAGTTGGTTGGTTTGGCTGGTGCATAGGTTCTGAGGTCTGCTATCATGCGCATCAAGCCATGTTAACCCGTTTAATCTAGGAATTCTAAGTACGTTTAGGCATTACTTAGCATAGTCATTTTCGGGTTGTTACAGGTGACACATAAAATTTAGACTAAGTTTTATGCGAGGACCATTATGATCATATATGCCTGTCTAATTTCCGTTGATATTGGGAATTATATGTTTCTCTTAAAAGAATAATTGATACACATATTATGTATATTTGTGTAGACTTTGTTGGGATTCCTTGCATATGTTTCACTTATTGGAGTAGTTTCATAACCCTACCAATATATTGTGGTTGTGTAATTATACTACACTTGCTCGTTCTTTGTTGATTAAAGGGAATGTTCATGCAAATAGCGATCGACTTCAGCTAAGAGATAACTGATAGATACCAACTTCAAGGGTGAGCAAGTTCTTGCATGCTTCCATGAGTTAAATTCCATTTATTCCATTTTATCTAGACATAGAATAGTGCTTTACATGTTTTTACGTTTAGTTGGGGTTGCACACCTTGTTCTTAGACTTTTCGTCATTAGATTTTTGATACATTTACTTTCAGATTAATATTTATTTTCCACAAGTGTTTTGGTATTTGTTTTGTTAAAATTTAAAAGTATATGGGAACTTTATTTTTCATTAGACATTTTTACCTACTTTCGTATCTTGAAATGTTTGGTTTATCGTTATGATTCTTAGTTGGGCGGTTTTAATGGTTCTCCCACCGAAGGTTTAGTGTGGTTTAGAATCACGAAGATCTGGATCCTGCCAAAGTTTGTATCAAAGTCCTAGGTTCACTAATCTCATTTTACAAAAATGAGTCTAGTACTGTCTTGTGGAATAGTACGGAGATGTTAGTACTTTTCTTTGAGAGGCTATACGAACTAAAGGAAATTTCCATGTCTTGTCATGTCTCCTTTAAAGATATATCTTGATTCAAATTGGTATTTGGTGATGCAAATTGGTAATATATATATATATATATACATATATATATATATATATATATA